>NC_050068.2:289495604-289798127 GCF_009764565.3 Dermochelys coriacea | reverse complement strand
TAGTAAACTATTCAGTGCAGCTACTGATCAACCTGTGTTTGTACCATGCCAAAATACGAGGCCCTGATCCCAGTTGGAATCTCTAATAGGGAACTGCCCATCTCAAATTGGGTGGGACAGTTCCAAAATGCAGAGTTCATGTCCCAGTCCTGGGTTGAATGACTCTGGGACAGCATTTGTCCTGGATTACCTGCAGTGCTGCTCTGTGCCTGCCCAAGGCTCAGGGGCAGCACCAGCCTCTTCCCGGTGGGGGAGGCTGAGGTGGGCCTTAGCCCCCGCTCATCACAAGGCCCCGCCCCCTGCTCTTCCTCTCCCCTGCCCAAGTCCCCACCACCTGGCCAGGTCAGTAGCTGGAGCCAGGCACTAGTAAGAGCTGCCCAGGGAGCACAGGCTGCTGGTGGGGAGTACTGGACCCTCCCCCTGTCCTGGGCAACGTGCCTCAAGGGGTGGAGATATGGGCTGGGGGCTGCTCTCACGTACCCATCAGCCTACTCAGGGCAGGTGGAAGCTCCAGGGCTCCCCACAGCAGGGGCAGCTCTTACCATAGCCTGGCTCTGGCTTTTGACCTGGCCGGGGGAAGGGTTAGGGAAGAAAAGGAGCAGGGTGCGGGAGTTTGGGAGAAGAGGAAGGGAGTGGGGTTTCTGCATGTGTCCTGCTTTTGCTTTTTGAAAAGGTGGTAACCCTAGTCTGTAAGGATATGTCTACACAGTCCGTTGAATCGAGCCTCCCAGGCAAGATCAACAGACTCTGGCTTGTGAGGCTCATGCTATCACACCAAAAATAGCTGTGAAGACAGTGCTTTGAAGCTGTGGCTTAGACTCTGAAAAACCCACCCCCTCCCTAGGCTTCAGAGTCTGAACTCCAGTCTGAAGCACAACGTCTGCACAGCTAGTTTTAGAGTGGTATCACGAGCCCTGTGAGCTTGAGTCTGTTGACCTGGGCTGGGAGGCTCACTGCCCTGGGCTGTGTACATGTACCCCAAGTGCTACTGTACTATTACTATTGAAACCAGAAAAGGGAAATAAAAATCCCTGAAATCTATGGGAACCAATAATGCAACGGCCCCCTCAACATTACTGCTATAACAAAATCAGAATCTACACCTGCTATCATATATCATTACAAACATGAAACACAGGCTGTGGTCACTAAAACATCCATGAACTTTTTTCAAAAATGTTTCCAACAAACTTGGATCAAATTATGATTTTGGCCAGGAAACCAGGCAAAAGCGTTCTTTCCCCCTAGTGTCCAGCCAAAGCTAGGCAATTGCAGCTGAGTTTGGCTTTGAGTTTCCAACTTTGTTTGAACTCAAAACTCAAACTAAAATCCAGAGGCTGTACTCAAACAAAGTCAGCAAACGAAATCATTGATGCACAGCTTGTGATAACCCCTATTTGTTAGAGAACACTGTTTACTAACGGGACTAAAAAGCTCATTGAATCCATACGTAAGCAGTTCTTACAGTTGATTATTTTTTGTTCTTAAAAGTGCATAATTAATATTATGATGGCTCATTTGGGGCTGCTGAGAACTGTCAAGTAAATCTGCACATTGTGGATGTGGGCCCAATCCTGCAAACGCTTGAAATATTATATACATTCCTTACTCTTATTCTATGAGCTATTAGCTTCAGGGGACCACTTCTGGAGTAAGGTACAATTTGTGTGAGTAAGGGTATCAGAATCTTATTATTTATATATAAGCACAAAAAAGAATAAATGACCTGCTAATCTTTTATGTATTTTTAAGGTTTGCTTAATGTAAAGTGCCCATAATGATTTCTGGAAAATGAGTCAAGATAATTTGCTTCCAGGATCAAACCTGGTACAACTACTGCTTTTGAACCCCTTGAAACAATTTTTTTTTCTGGTCCACCTGTGAATGGAGGTTAATAATAAAAATTCTGATGATGCCAGAACTGTATCCATACTAACAGACATTGCAAGAACTGATTTATGCTCATGAACAGATAGTTCGATACCTGAGTACAATGTAAGGCTAATACAAAGTAAATAAATAAAAATAGATTGTACGTATAGATACACCCATACATATACATAAATACTATTCAACATACAACTCCTCAAATATTTTTCTCCTTGACACTAAATATCACAATTAGCCGCCTTTTCTCTAATATATAATGAAAACACCATGAGGTATCTCAAAAAAAGCACAATTCTGCCCCACTTTTATTTGAAGACATATTATTATTATTATTACTATTATTCTAATAGATAACCAGTTTTTGTCACTCATTTTAGAGTGGCTGCTAAAGACAGGCTTTACTGAGTGTGCATACACAATATTCTTCCATTTTACAGTTTCTACAGTGGGATAATATGCAACAGTTCTTTTATGCCAAAGATGTATGATTTTCACATTTTTTGACTAACGTTCAAATATACTTAATAAATATGGACCTCATCCTGAAAAAATATATGCACATGTGAAACTTTACACATAAGAGGAGAGTGCCATTGAACTCGGTTATTCATGTGTGTAAGTGTTTGCAGGACTGGGGTCTATATATGTTTTGGTGTATGATATACAGGACATAGGAAATTACAATTTTCATATTACATTAGCAAATGTATCTTTTTAACACCTTTCAATGTATTTTTGAAATATGTGGCTATAATAAAGTAGTTGGTGTGTCACAAAAATCAATCTTAAAAAAATCTATATTCCACTACATTGTTTAAAATCAATATAGATGGCAAATAAATTAAATCAAATTTAAACACCTTACAATTGCTGAGGGCTGACCTACTTAGTAATTTCCATGAATTGGCTCTGTTTAAAAAAAGATGATATTGCCTAGCATATTGTTGTGTCCTACTTGATTCCATTAGAGCTAGGAAAAAAAACTGGATAAAAATTGTTTGCCAAAAAATGCATATTCAGGTCAGTGGAATTCACCAAATTATTCTGTCTGGAAAAAACCAACAAACTTGAGAACGTTGAAAAGTTTTGTTTAGACATTTTTGAAACAAAATGTTTCAATTTGAAATGACTTTTTGTTTCAAATTTTCCTTCAGTTTTATTTTTACAAAAAGTAAAAAAGAACAAAAACCCAAACGTAAATCCTTTGGGTCATACAAAATGTTTTGATTCAAAACTATTTTTTTTCAACTTTTTAGTCTTGCTGAAAAAAAGTAGAACAATTTCTTTTTGGGTCAACCTGAAATGAATTTTTTCTCCGAGTTTTTAGTTCAGCTCTTGAACCAGAAAATCAGTTATTTACACAGTTCTAGTTTCTGTGGCCTGGTTTAAAAAATGGAGAAGTTTTAATTTCCAGAAGCAGTTAATAGGGTATGAAATTGGTGCTAACTGCAGTATGAAAGATAGAGTCACTTATCTTGGCAGACTATGGACTAGGCTCCTGATTCAAAGCGTATTAATATTAATGGAAAACAGGCCTTTCACAGGCCCCAGAGGTGGATGCTAAGGGGACCCATAACCCATAAAAAAATTTTGGGGAACCTTAAAAGACTTAACTAGGACCTTCTTTTGGGAGGTTAAGGGTGTAAAATTGTGTGTGTTAGAGCTGCATCTGACAAGCCCATTGTATTGAGAGACAGTTGACATAACAGTTACGTGAAAGCCAGTGGCTTTGGTTTACAGGGATTCACATGAACTTTTCTTCTGGTTTTACTTCATTATGATTTGTGCCCCCTTAGTTTCTATTTTGAATGAATCTTAAACAAGGTGAAATTCAGCTCCCAAAATTGAGTTGCACATGGTTTCCTCCAAAACTCTAAATCAGCTCAGGTTCATTTAGTACTTTGTCCAGATTGAGAAGCTTTTTGAGAATCAGGCAGTAGTTTCAAGTAGGCTTATTTATTGACCAAGAAAAATGAAAGAAACACCTTCACCTGGACCCCCCCTGCAGAGTCCCATTACCGTTGCACCCAGAACCCCCAACAAGCCTCTGTACATGCAGATCCCCCCCACACCCAGATCCACCACTGAGCTGCCCACATCAGATTGCCCCACACAGAACCCTCTCAACCCACACCTGGATCCCCCCACACTTGGATCCTGCCTTGCTGAGCCTGCCTATCCACACCTGGTGCACCTGGCATGGAGGAGCAGGGCCCTGGGGTGTTTCTGGGGCAGGCCCGGTCCTTGCACTGTGTCAGGATTGGGTGAGTCCGTGTCCAAGGGGGATCTGCACAGTGATCTCCCACCTCTGTGTAGCCGGTGGCCTGTGCTCCCCAATGCCATACTGGAGCCTCCACATTTATTTGACAAATAAAATTTTCAGAATTTTGCAGAATTTTAAAATATTGTGAGCAGAAATTTTTGGCACAGAATTTTAATTTTTTTGGCACAGAATGCCCTCAGTAATAATACCGATGGCACCTCGGACTAAGTACCTAACTAGCTCCTCTAGAATCTTTACATATGAACTGAACAAGAGGGGTAGCAGAAATGACCCCTGAAGACTCCTGCATCAGAGTGCTTGCAGGAGTATTGACTACAGAGCGTCTACATGCTTACCCCTATCTAGCCCAAATGGATATTATATCACCTGATCTCATGTAGTATTTATGCTCTAAGCTTGATAGCTCCAGCTTTGTGGAGAGTTGAATTTCACCCACAGTGCATGCAGATTCTTCCGTTGTTTTGTTTTTTAAATGAAAGCATTTAGAATTATGACAGTAATGTCAATAAATGGCATGAAGATATTAATGTGCTATAAATGCTCTAAGTGAAATTAGTATAAAACATTCACCCTGTTAAATCACACTGGCTCATTTCTGAGTTAATTGGGTAGAACAGAACAAAGTATTAAACCAAGCACAAGTACAACTGATTCAAGGCTTTACAAAGGGTCTGAAATCTACCAGACAAATTTTCAAAGTTTTAGTTAATGAGGGGGAGGATAACACTTCAAAACCTTTGTATTACAGTAAATTGAAAGAGAAAAAAAGACATCTTCATATAAATACATATAAATAACATTATTAATACAAGTAAAAATTATTTTTTATAAATAATCAGGAAATCAACATTGAGCCAAGGTCTAATAACTAAATAGAACAACCTCTTCCTAGATCTTCCCATTGTTCAGCATTTTATTTGTATGAATGTTTCATGTGTTACCACTCCTTCTGTTGGCAGATCTATGATTTTAATTTGCATCAAACTGCATTCATTATTGAGTCTAACAATTCTTGATATGCATATATAACAAATGGGAACATAATAATCTGAACCTACAGTGGTGCATCTCATTTGTTCTTCAGATGTCAATCATAGTGCTTAATTACTCACTGCACTTTTGACTAATTTTAATCTGTCGTGCTGCTAAAAGCTTTGATAATATAAATCAAAACACAAAAAAAACCTACAGAAATTTCACAAAGTATTTTGCATAAACATAACTCTGAATAAAGCCAATGGTTTAATTAAGGCCACAAAAAGCAATGAAATTTTAATTCCTATCAGGCCAGATTCATCACTGGCATCCGTGCTCCATGCATAATACCCATTAACTTTAATGGGATTGTGCCTGCTTGCACCAAGGGCGGGATCTAACAAGATCAAGTTACAGACCAGAGCCACTTTTTACTGGCTGCTAAAAAAAGTTAGAAAATTAAAAAAAAAAAAAAGTGTTTCAAATGTAAAATGACAATGTCAAAGTGTTAAGAAAATTAAATAAATAAAATTTCTCTCATTATTTTGACCTGAAATCTGCTTCCTTAATTAAATTACTTTTTCCTCTATGACGTGTCCATTTTTGGTGTGCCATTAAAGTGTTACACATGAGTGCTGATCTGCTGGCACTGACACTTTTAAAAGTATAAATAGTTTTGAAGCTATTTGCTTAACTTGTGTGGGTCCCTACACCCAGGAGGAGTCCCTCTGAAGTCAGTGCAGAAATCTCTTGCAGGACTGGGGGCCTTGCTTTGCTAAAATTGGCCCTGATGCAAGAAAGCATCCCTTGTCAGGAAAGAACTTTTGCTTGTACCAAAGTCCCATTGGCTTCTGTTTTTAAACTGACTATACTGGGACTTTGCATCTGCTTAAGTTCTTTCCTGAATTAGGGCACATATCAACTTAAATTTGACTTATGTTTTAGTAATGGCAAACTTGACCATGCCTCTTCAACTAGCTATAAACATAATAAGGAAACTACAAATATGTTAGAAGGAGATACTTGATAATAGATAGCATTAGCATTGCTAACCGACTTTCTAATGTGCTGGGGGGTGCTCAACTCCTGGACTCCGCCTCAGGCCCCACCCCGCCTTTTCCCACCCCCATTCTATCCCCACCCTGTCCCTACTCCATCCCTTCCCCCAAGACCCCATCCTGCCTCTTCATGTCCCATTCCACCCACTCCCCTAAGCACACCTTGCCCTCGCTCATCCCCCTCCCTCCAAGCGCCTCCTGCACACTGCGGAACAGCTGATCCACAGTGGGTGGGAGGCAATGAGAGGGAGGGGGAGGCACTGATCAGCAGGGCTGACAGCGGGTGCAAGGCGCTTGCGGGGTCAGGAGGGGGGAATGGAGCTGGCTGCCAGTGGGTGTTCAGCACCCACTATTTTTCCCCTCAGCCCTGGAAGACCCTCAGAGTCGACGCCTATGTTGCTAACCATTACACTGGCTGGGTACAGCACACACACAAAGAGGTATTTCAATTGAAACTGATTACAGCAAATGATTATATATCCATTTTTAGCTATTTAATACCTTACAATAGTGGGCTTAAAATTAATCATAATTACTTACAACTTATGGTGATACCAAGTTCCACGTTATGCTTCTTTGGTAGTTTTACATGAAATGTTCCACTACTTGGTATGACTGATTCTGTAATGAAAAATAGATGCTTTACAGGCTGCAGTACTTGCAAGGATGTGGAGTTTTAAGTGTAAGCCAATGAAAATACATTAACAACACTTACATCACACCTACCCATTCATGAAAACAATGTAGGAGTTGATGTGAAAGGAGCATGACACATGCAACATGTTTTATATCAGTGATGGTAATGTCACTGCATAAGGTAAGGGTCTGTAGCTCCATTATTCTGAGGTTTAAATCTCAACTGATGGAGACTGCATGTGCCTATCAGTGGCTTAGTCCACATCATCTCAGCTGAGGTGCAATTTTGTGCGTGCACGTACATGAAAAACTTACTGTTGTCAGGTACCTTTTAATTAAAAAGACACAAAATAAGTCCTTCTGATTTCAGGCACTTTTTGATGTAGGTCTAAGTCATTTTGAAATATTCATCTAAATAACTGCAGTGGATTTTATTTCTCAGGAAAAGTAAAGGAACAAAAGTACAGCACAGTGAGGGAAAGCAAGGAGCCAGCTGAGGCAATGAAAGTTTGAACACACAACATTACATTCCAGTCCTGACTCGTGGCATCTCCATTGCCCCAGATAAATCAGACTGCATGTTGCAGTGGTTTAGAGATGTAAATAAATACCACTAGCAACTAGAAGTCCGATTCTGCTCTGGTGAAGTAAATGGGAGTTTTGACATAGACATTATTGGGAACAGGAGTAGGCCCAAAGTTTGCAACACAAAACTCATTTTCATTTGTGACCTCAGACAGATTTAAAATTTGCTCTCCAGTTGTGCATGATGTTATTTTTGAATATTGTATTGGCTATGTATAAAAATGTATGGATAATATGCAATAGTCTGACCATACTTTAATGGAAATGTGCATGATAAGGTATCACTCATAATTATTACTACAGCAACCCTTAGCTGGGATTTTGCATAACATGACCATTATATGAAATTCCATTTGTAAGAATATTTACACCATGCAAAATCACTGCAGAACTGACACAGTAATGACTTCTACGGAGCTATTACTAAATTAGTGGAGCTGTCTTAATGGTTCTTAATATTTTATATAGATACATAATATTAATTTTAAAATGTATTTAAAAAATAAGATATCTATATATAGGGTGCGAGTTGGTGGGTGTTTTGGGATATACATTGTTTATATACTGTGCATATTACATATATAATCTGTGATTTTGTATTCTACATGCTTCAATATCTTAAAAAAGGTGAGGAGCCATAGGAAAGTAAAAGATGCATTGGCAATGTTATGCATTTCCTGACTTTTATTAATTTAATTTTAGCATATAATTTACATTGTTGTTTTTAAAGATTAAATTCTAGTGATATTCTTTCTGGTCCATACCTCAAGAATAGAACCATTAAGATTTCTTCACTAACCCACTGTTTACATAACACTTTTCCGAATAGCAAAACATGTCATTAACAGGTAACACTCTATAGGAGATTGTAATACATTTAGGAACATTCTGCTGAGCTAAGACTAACTCTGGACAGAAATATGTTTTCAAATAACAAAGAGGAGGAACTGTCACCATAACTTTCTTCAACATTTGTCATTTCCACTGGGGTTTGGAGCACACGAAAGAGGGGTATGTGTAATGAGAAAGCTGCACCTACAGGCACAATTTTCAGAGGGGCAGCTTCCCAAACAAATAGCATATGTGAAAATAAAGTTCCAGCCTCATATGCCTACCAAATAAAATACACTTGATAATCATTCTTAATACTGTCTTGCAAAAAATACATCTACATATACATTCATACCTGCAACATCAAACTCTATTTCTAAAGTGACCTTGCCGGTGATAGAAGAGTCTCTGAGAAGCTGATTAGCTTCTTCAAATGTGCTGTCTTCTGTTGGAATTCCATTTATTGCCATTACTCTGTCTCCTATTTGTAGAACCCCACACCTTGATACACAATAATAAAAATTAGCCTTCGGATGTACAGGTAACCAGTATCCAGTTATACAAAATAAATGCCATCTGACCTTTAAAAAGGATGATATATCAGCTCATTCTATGCAATGGCAGCTAGCAGTTGTATCTACTATAGAACTAATGTGGTTCTACATGAAACCATGGTATTACAAAAACATATGTAGGTCCCGTTGAAATGTTCCAAGAAGAATTAATAATTCAAAAGTCAAGCATTTCTTATGCTGTGATCTGAACTAAAACTTAGCAGAGATGGATGTGGTTCCTCCATTGCAAAGAGTTTATTAGTTTTGAAGTTCAGAGATTTTTTTAAAAAATGGATTCTCTCCTTTTTAATTAATATAGCCTCTAGTCTGCTGTTGAAGCAATCAGCAAGATAAAGGCACTGCTGCTTGTTATTTGTCTTACACCTGACCAAGAATATAAAATTTTATTATCAGAACAGGGAGTTCATTATGTGCTACATTTCCACTGAGCAATGGTCCAGAATTTCTCAGAAATCTGAAAGCAATCAAACCAAACCATCCCCAGGCATTGTCAGCAAGATATAGTTAGAAGCAATCATCTGAAAGAGCCTCACCTTTCTGCTGGGCTGTCACAATCAATATATGAAATCAGAGGTGGAGAAGACAAGGTCTCAGTGGCAAACACACTTCCTTGGAGCTGTACCCCAAATCCTACAATGGGGTCAGCTGTCAGCGCTACTTCTGTGGTTTCTGTGTGGACAACCTGCCCAGCCAGACCAACAGTGCTAGAGGCTAAAGACACTAAAACAGAGCAGACCAGAGGGAAAGACATTCAGATACAGACAGTAGAAATGTAATTGCTTTCTAATATAATCCATTGTATAGATTTTAAGGGCAGAAGGGACCATCATGATAATCTAATCTGACCTCCTGCACATTGCAGACCACAAAACCTCACCCACCCACTCCTGTAATAGACCCCTAATCTCTGGCTGAGTTACAGAAATCCTCAAATCATGACTTCAAGTTACAGTGAATCTACTATTTACACTAGTTTAAACCTGCAAGTGTCCCATGCTGCAGAGGAAGGCGAACCCCTTTCCCCCGGTCTCTGTCAATCTGACTCAAGGGAAAATTCCTTCCCAATCCCAAATATGGCGATCAGTTGGACCCTGAGTATTTTGGCAAGACCCAACAGCCAGACACTCAGGAGAGAATTCTCTGTAATAACTCAGAGCTCCCCCATCATACCATCTGGTATCCATCACTGGCTGTTGGGGAATATTTACTACTAGCAGTTACAAATTGGCTACATACCATTGTAGGCAGTCTCATCATACCATCCCCTCCATAAACTTATCAAGCTCAGTCTTGAAGCCAGTTAGATTTTTTGCGCCCCATTGCTCCCCTTCGAAGGCTGTTCCAGAACTTCACTCCTCTGATGGTTAGAAACCTTCGCCTAATTTTAAGCCTAAACTTGTTGATGGCCAGTTTATACCATTTGTTCTTGTGTACACATTGGTGCTTAACTTAAATAACTCCTCTCCCTCCCTGCTATTTATCCCTCTGATATATTTATAGAGAGCAATCATATCTCCCCTCAGCCTTCTTTTGGTTAAGCTAAACAAGCCAAGCTCTTTGAGTCTCCTCTCATAAGGTAGGTTTTCCATTCCTTGGATCATCCTATTAGCCCTTCTCTGGACCTGTTCCAGTTTTAATTAATCTATCTTAAACATGGCAGATCAGAATTGCACACAGTTTTCCACATGAGGTCTCACCAGTGCCTTGTATAATGGTACTAACACTTCCCTATCTCTATTGGAAATACCTTGCCTGATGCATCCTAGGATTGCATTAGCCTTTTTCACAGGCTCATCACATTTGCGGCTCCTAGTCATCCTGCAATCAACTAATATACCCAGATCTTTCTCCTCTGTCACTCCCAAATCCAGATTTCTCCCCCGAGAGCAACAGGCCCCTCACTGACTGTGGCACCTCCTCCTCATATGGGACTCAATCCGGCCATAGGGATTGAAACGGATTCCTCCCATTCCCAAAGCACAGGCTCCTCTCCATCACCAACTGAGCTGAATGAGGGTCTTATTGGTGTAATAGCAGGACACAGCTCAACAGTTATGACTCCACCTCAAGGCTTGAGATTGGGAATATCTTGCTGTATTATCTCCTGATTGTTCTAAATTTACATATAAACTTAAAATACGGCTTTAATTGGTGTTTGAATATATTTTGTTCTTTCTTTATATAGGAATTAGACACAGTGCTAATTTCTAAGTTATCTGCAAAAAGACTAGAGTTTTCAGGTGCCTAAGTAGCCCCTGGAATCACGGTGAAAGTTGCCTCCCCATCCCAAAATCTGAAATGGCACCCCTGCTCCCCACATTTTTAAAACATCTGTGCTAAATGGTGCTCCCTACATTTTTAAAACATCTGTGCTAAATGGAAGACAGAAATCTGGGGCGGGGGGTGGGGATGTGACCCTTCGTGCCCCACCATGTGTCATTTCTAGGGGGTGCAAATATGCTTGCTCACCCTGGGCACTCAAATGCTTAGTTATAGCTCTGCTAGCTCCTGTAAACTTCTTTGAAAATCTCTAATATTTTATTCATTAGCAACAGGGCTAATGTCCTCGACAGGCAGGAAATCTCACCACCTGTGGTGTATATTTATGTCAGGCTATTTGAGCTATATAATACCAATTAACCACCCTTTTCTGCTTTATACCACAGTATAGACAAACATATTTGGGGAAAGAAGTTCTATATACTCCTTCAAAAAGACCAATCTTTTAACTCCTATAGAAAGCTCCCCCTATGCTTGCAAGATTCCTATGTTTTGGACAGATGTTTTTGCTCTCTCTTTATGTCCATTCCATCTCAACTGACTGCACTGTGACACAAGTCAAGAGAAAAATGACTGAGATTCAACACTGATACCTACATAAAATGAGTAGGGTGCCCTTGGGTACTTTGATCCCTGCCTAATGAGGTCTTTTATCATTATTTATAAGTAGCCACTGGAAGCCACTATTATCTTATACAAAGAGAATGGGCACCAATTAATTCTGTTTCTAATCAAACATGTAAAGCACTATTTGCAGCGGTATCCCTAAATACTCCAGCACTTATGGCACTGCAAATGTTTTTCCAGTACAAATCTAGGCTACTACTCACTCCTCCTCTAAATTCCTTGAAGGCTCATTTCTGCCTACAAGGAATTAGCTAAAATTGAATGGCTCATTGGAGGGACAGTTTGCTTTGTCATTTTTTAATGAGTAAAAACAAAGTTACTCCTTGTTATTAAATACATTTTGCATGTTACAAGTTGTTAGTACAGCTGTAGAAAAATCATAATGGTTTTCCTTCCTTGGGGTTTGTGTAAACATTTCCTTCAGTTTAAGGTTTATAGCACGAGTTTTTTGCTTTGAGTTTCAAGTTAATATGATTTTGCAAACTCAATTTGCAAATTGAGTCAGTACCAACTGTAGTCAATAGGAGTCTGTCCATTGGCTTCAATGGTTTTGTATCAGGGTCTCAAGACTGTTTTTTCATGTCACTTATCTTCCACTCATCTAATTAGGCACCACCCCAAAAAAGAAATTGACTATGAACATTTTATAAAAACAAAAACTCCTCACTCCATAACCTTAAGCAGCTTCCTCAGCCAAAAGTACTTTGTATTCTTATTAGCTTCCCTTAATTCTCCCCTCCTCATCTTTTCTTTTTTTTTTTTTGGTCATCATCTTCCTGTTTAGTGCATCAGCTTCCTGTTTAGTCTAATTTTAGCTAGCCAACTCTTTGGGGGCAAACATAAAAGGCTTAAAGGGACTTTACCTCAATCACAAAAAGGCACACACTGTCCAAAATGAAAAGCTAACAATTCTGCAAGTAAAACACAAGAATGCAATAATGGAGTCCCCAATCTATCAACTGCTTAGGCCTTCCACTCTTTTATATCTGTCATTCATCAGCAATATCTTTTTACCAACTTTTTTTTTCCTGGCATCTAAGCTACTATAAAGTTTTGACCAAATCAATCTGAACATACTAAAAACATGCTTGATGAAAAACAAAGCTGGCTAGATAGAAGTGCACATATTTTTATAAACTGACAAATTCAATTCAATTGTCTTCTGCAATTTTACTTCAACAGTTTTCCACCATTTTGATGTAATGAACTGTGCCACAATCTAGTTCACAAATATAGATTTGGAGATCTCTGGAGCTTCATGTTGAATGTTAGAAGAGAGGAAAGGAACTGGGGTTACATTCCATCAGCCATATTTCAGCCTTCTTTTTCTGTCCTGGCTTCACCTATGACTTTTTTGTTTATGTTAAACTCTGTAAGCTATGGAACAGAAAGATTCTGTGGCTTCTCTGAATTGGTTTTTGATTTTGAGAGTGTATAGTTCATTCTTTATTGCTATGATTAGGCCAATTTCCCCTGAGATGTTGACAGTAGCATCATCCGTGTGTAAACTGTCAAGTCCCTTAAACCTCCGTTAGTCATTTTATAAATGTAGTGCCTATTTGCAGAATCTCTTGCTATGAAAATGGGGGTGATATTTTGATCAAAGTTCTCCTCTTGATCAATAGAAACTCCTAAAACAGATGACTGACATTTTTCAAATGACTTTTTTGGTTGAAAATGGCTTTAAAAATTATGAGGCCATTTTGCTTTTTCAATGTTTTTGTTTTTCAAAAATTTGTGACATGACTTGTTGGTGTATAATTTAAACTTTTTCAATCAACTTACCATAAGACTGAGGGTGGCAGAGGAAGAATTTTTTTAAACTTCTACAATGTTCATTAGGATTGTGTTAGATATTGCTTCTTACTCAATGAGGTTTAAATAGTGTACTAACCACAAATAGGTCAGAGAATGATTACATCTAAGAGATCTAATTTTTTTTCATTTTATAAGCAAATCATGAAGACCTCCATATCATAGTTTTCTCTGCCCTTTTGGGTGGCATCATCAGCAACTCAGGCAAAATACTCTGAGGGTCTATTTTCAGACACAGAATCAATATTTTAAGTAGGTACACATTTTTCTCTATACTTATGCCATTATCAGATCACTTCTCATAGTCAACCAGGCATTTTGCACTAATGTCAAAGCCAGTTCTTTTTGTTCTCTAACTTTTCCTTTTGTTTCTTCATTTGCAAGTTGAAATATGTCTTGAGGAGTATATCTAAGGTAAAGTGCTTCTGTCTTATTTCATATTCTTCAATTATTTTAATGGCATAATCATCAATTGATCTTTGCCATTTTTTAGGAGCCGAAGAATTGTGGATGGGCTCGCATCTTGAATGAAGCAGATGTTGAAGAGCTGTGATTAAACTTATGATCACAATTATATTTCAATGACTAGGTATCTGTCTAGGTATTTCTAATGTCCTTGTTACCGTAGTATCTGATTACTGTAGTATATTCAGTGACTACAATGGCATTAAAATATTTCACTTGCGAAATCAAGCTCATCAATGTTATTCTCTTTCACTTTGAAGTTTCATTCAAGAGGCCAGTTGATTTTGAAGCTAGTTTTCTGCACTTTTTGAGATGAGAATGAATATTCTCTCTTTTGCTACTCAAATCTTGATAATGTTTATATTTTACTTTACGAGAATTATGTTTTTGTTAATTCACCCATCCCATAGCTTCTTTCTGACCACTTCTTTCAACTTGAGACATGCTGAGTTAGATAAATTCATACTCAAATGTCTTGTAATCACTAAATACTAAACATCGATATGCAGTAAGAATGAAAAACAAACAAACAAAAACCTCGGGTTTCAATAATCTGAAGACTGAAAATGTAGATAACATGGGTCTATATTTACATGGCTATCAGATGTCCCACCTACCTGCCAGAAGTTTCCAAGTCCTTGCAAAGCAAACCTCCTAACAGTTCATAACTGCACAAGTTCCCCTCTTTAACATCAAATGACAATCATTCCACTCACTAGCCACACCCCTCTCTCCCATCACCAACAACTCAACTTCTTTCCCTCCCTCAGCTTTCTTCATGACAACTCTGATATTTGACTGAAATTAGGGTCTAATACTTATAGTGTTGAAACACTTCCAAATATATATTTTGTTCATGTAGGTACAGCGTCTAAGTGTGCCACCAAAGTTCAAAAAATGAATAAAATCTTACAACCAATAAAACTCCACTGGAGGATTTGCACAAACCTGCCGCCCACTGCTGCCAGTAGAGGGATATTTTCTGCCTAGCTTCTAGGGTGTGCGCAGTGAAGGCCCCCGAAGCTTTAGCAACTGTGCAAGGGCTTCTTGGTCCTGTAGTTTCACTGCAGTAGGGATCAGACTGTGCCACTTCCAACTACTTGAGGGACATCTAAAAGGCTCTGTGGATAGAGGAGGCGGCAGCCCTGGCACGGCAGCTCCCTCTTTCGGAAGTCCAGGATATGTAGGTAGAAACAGCCACATGATGCACTCTTGAAGAGGTTGGTATGAAGGGAGGGAGGACTAAGCACCAGACCTCCATCTTAAAAGACCTCAAGGATGAATGGAGACATAGGGGTTGGTTAAGGCCTTCATTGGTTGGGATAGTTTGGCTGAACATCTGAACTTTTGGATGCTTCTGAGAACCGAGTCCAAACCTTTGGAAATTTCCCTGTCTCTAAAATTTGTCTGGAGTTTGACTATGGTGTATTAGGGCTTTGGGTACTGTTGGTGTATTTCTGCAAAAAAAGCATGTAGGATACTGGCTGCAGTGAATCTTTGTTAATTCTGAGGGCTAGTTTATTGCATGTTTTTATACATACATTGAATACGTAAGCACCTATTTTACTAAATGCTCCTACGTGTAATGTTGTTGGCCTTCCTTGGGACCGGTTTACCGTGTGCTATGCAGTATGTAGATTTGTAATCTTGAATATGGGGATAGCATATTTGTTATTTTTATTCCCCTAATAGTGACAGAAGAAGGACAAGAATTATTAAAAGGAGAACAGGGGATATTTTAGCTGCATAATTACAAGTTAGCAGGGGAACTTTGGCAAATGTAAAATGCTCCATATTCCTAGAGGCAGTGGAGAAATTAGTCAATGATAGCAATACGTTGTAGATGGTTGTCATTGGGTGTCCCATGCTGTTTCAGCCACTAAAGGGTTAATAGGGAAATGAACTGCTTGCTCAGCTAGGGCTGACTGGTGGACTCACAACAACTACAACTGTAAAAGGACTGCAGAGCAGAAGGGCAGGGTGGCTGAGAAGCCACAGAAAACAAGAACCTTGAGCAACAGGCTAGTGAAAAGCTGCCCAGGAGACCAGACCCTCTGGAGGAGGGGACTACAGGAGTGACCTGGACAAACAGCCTGCAGGACAAGCCTGGTAGGAAACAGCCAGGGAAACAGTAAGAGGTGGGGAGAGCTTGGAGCCAACCGCTTTGTATTTACACAGCCACACTGACACCAGCATTTGGGGATTTAAACCCTACCCAAACAGTGACATGATTGTTTCCATAGTAAGTAACATACTTCAAAGGTGAAGTATGTGATGGCATGGAGGTGTCTTAAATTTTCACAGTCACATGTTTGGGAAGCCCTGTATAAGTATTGCAGTCATTATAAACTCACAACAATAAAATGTTTATAGTACCCTTTATTACCACGAGTTTGGGATGAGCATATTAGTTATGCAGGTTTTTCTAACAAAGGGCAATGAAAACTTTATCACACCCTTCACCAACATATCTTCTCCCTTTCCCTCAGCAGACAGAGACTTATTACAACTTAGATTTAAAACTGTCCCACAACAATCTGACTGATTAGAAATTGGTCACTAAACCCAAAATAGATTGTGCTATTGCTCTTCTAGGCAAAAGGCAACAATCTATTTCTGACATAAATCATTGTTGTCAAGCAAGGACATACGACCAGTCTCCCATTAATCCCCTACAAAAGGAGCTGGTAGGCTTGTCCAAATTCTTCCACTTGGCAGTGGAAGTGGCCATATCTCTTAGGGACATAAGAATTGCCATACTGAATCAGAACCTATGGCCATCTAATGCAATGTTCTGTCTATGACAATGGCCAGCACCAGATGCTTCAGAGGAAGGTGTAAGTGTAACACCAACAGGCCCCGGTCATTGGCAGGTGGGATTGAACCTGTGATCTCTGGAGCTAAATGCATGAGCCTCTACTTCATCAGCTAAAAGCCATATGGCTCTTAGCTAAGGCTGTAGAGCAAACTCATTAATCTCTAAGTGGTCTTGGTGCCACTAGATGGGACAGAACCACACCCCGAAGGTGTGGGGTTACATAAGGACCCCACAGTGGGCAGATGTAGAGTAATCAGCCCCTCCTCCCCACTTTAGATGTTACCCTAATCTCTATTAGTTAGGGATTGGTTTAAAACCTGAAGCATAAGGTTTAATATCGCTTCCTGGGTTGGCTGAATCCCCAGTTTCTCCTTAATGCAGGAACCATTCTCATATGTTGCAGTGCATATGTGATTAAAGGGTGAAAATCACCCATATGCAGAATGTAAGTACGAGGCCCCACCCATATGCCACTTACAACCTTTTATGTTGGCTTTCTGCACAGGTGAGAATTTGACTGAAAGACGTATGTTTATTAAAAACATTCTAAAAATATCATAAAAACAAGTAGTGACTGTCTCCAGAGGCAATAGCAGTAATTAAATTGCCTCAGGTAATAATAGTTTCTTCAATTGCACAAAAGGACCACAGTCTGACAGGATACCTCCATCTCAGGAAATATTTTTGCCTTGGGCAGTATTTTACTGCTATCCCTTTCCAACTCAGTTAGTATTTGTTTAATAATCCCTCTATCTCTCTGCATGCATAGAGAGAGAAAGAGATTGATACTTTATAATACTTAATCCTAGTATGGATTGACACAGTATCTCCTAATGATCTTAAAGGATATATTAGCAGATGATATGTCAAAATATGTATTCGATCAAATGACTGATCAGATAAAAAAATCTGATGAAGGGCAAAACTGTATGAAAAGAGTTGTACTGCTAAAGAAACAGGCAATCCCACCTCCCCCGCACCCCGCAGTGTCACATGTTATTTGCTATTTCCCACAAAAATCAGAGATGATTTACATTGGTAAGAAACTACCATTTTGCTTTGATAATGACAGATTTTTGAGAGGGGGTGGTGCTTTGTGCTGTGGTGGAATCCCACAATTTCCCTCACCACCATCCCCAAGAGAAACTTGTTCAACTGTGGAAATAGTGAAAATTCATCTCTGACTAAAGCCCCGATCCTGCAAGCTGAACCAAGCAGGAATACCCATTGACCTCAATAGATCTCCATGTGGGCCAACCCTTATGTCTGTGCAGAATCCAGTTCAAGTCAGCGGGGATCTGTGTAGGCACAGGAGGGTCATCACTGTGTATCAGATTGCAGGATCATGTGCAAAAACTCTCAGAATGAAAGACGGTAGTTTGACACGCTCTACTTAAAGTGGGCCTGGATTTAGCAAAATAACTATATAAAAATGCCCCCTCTGCTGAATGTATCTGGTACCTATTTATCACGAAATGCCCAGAGAGATTAGAGAGACTATAAACATAGAAAACTCAGTAATAATGGAGGATTTCAATTATCCCCATATTGGTTGGGGTACATGTCACCTCAGGACGGGATGCAGAGATCAAATTTCTAGACACAGTTAATACTTGCTTCTTGGAGCAGCTTGTCCTGGAACCCACAAGGGGAGAGGCAATTTTTGATTTAGTCTTAAGTGAAGCCCAGGATCTGGTCCAAGAGGAAAATATAGCTCAACCGCTCAGTAATAGTGACCAGAATGTAATTAAATTTAACATCTCTGTAGGGCAGAAGATACCAAAGAAATCCACCACAGTAGCATTTAACTTCAAAAAGCGGAACTACACAAAAATGAGGAAGCTAGTTAAACAGAAATTAAAAGGAACAGTAACAAGAGTGAAATGCCTGCAAGTTGCATGAAAACTATTTAAAAACACCATAATAAAGGCTAAGACTAAATGTATACCTCAATCAAAAACAGTAAGAGGATCAAAAACAGTCTACCATGGCTAAACAACCAAATAAAATAGGTGGTTAGAGGCAAAAGGCATCCTTCAAAAATTGGAAGTCAAATCCTACTGAGAAAAACAGAAAGGAGCAAAAACTCTGGCAAGTCAAGTATAAAAATATAATTAAGCAGACCAGAAGAGAATTTGAAGGATATCTAATAAAAAACACAAAAACTAACAGCAAAACATTTTTTTAAGTACATCAGAAGCATGAAGGCAGCCAAACAATCACTAGACGATCGAGGTGCTAAAGGAGCACTCAAAGAAGACTAGGCCATTGCAGAGAAGCAAAATTAATACTTTTGCATTGGTTTTCTCTGCAGAGTATGTGAGGGAGATTGTCACACCTGAGCCATTCTTTGTAGGTGACAAATCTGAGGAACTTTCCCAGATTGAGGTGTCAACAGAAGTAGTTTTGGAACAACTTGGTAACAGTAATAAGTCACCAGGACCAGATGATATTTATCCAAGAGTTCTGACAGAACTATTAACTATGTTACATAACCTCTCTCTTAAATCAGTGTCTGTACCAGACTAGAGGATAGAGAATACAACACCAATATTTATTTAAAAGACTCCAGAGGCGATCCTGGCAATTAGAGGCCAGTAAGCCTAACTTCAGTACCAGACAAGTTGGTTAAAACTATAGTAAAGAACACAATATTCAGACACATAATTGAATACAATTTGTTGGGGAAAAGTCAACACAACTTTTGTAAAGGGAAATCATGCCTCAACAATCTATTAGAAGTCTTTGAGGAAGTCAACAAGCAGGGGGACACGGGTGATCCTATTGATATAGTGTAACTGGATTTTCAGAAAGCCTTTGACAAAGGACCACATCAAAGGCTCATAAGGAAACTAATCAGTCTTTGGGATAAGAGGGAAGGTCCTCTCGTGGATCAGTAACAGGTTAAAAGATAGGAAACAAAGGGTAAGAATAAATGGTCGGTTTTCACAATGGAGAGAGATAAATAGTGTGGTCCCCCAAGGATCTGTTCTGGGACTAGTGCTGTTCAACATATTCACCAATGATCTAGAAAACAGGATAAACAGTGAGGTGGCAAAGTTTGCAGACAATACAAAATTACTCAAGATAGTTAAGTCCAAAGCTGATTGCAAAGAGTTACAAAGAGATCTCACTAAACTATGTGACTGGCAACAAAATGGCAGATGAAATTCACTGTTTGAAAAATGCAAAGTAATGCACATTGGAAAACATAATTCCAACTATACATACTAAATTATGGGGTTTAATAGCTATTACCACTCAAGAAAGAGATCTTGAAGTCATTGTGGATAGTTCTCTGAAAATGTCTGCTCAATATACAGCAGCAATAAAAAAAAAGCTAATACAATGTTAGGAACCATTAAGAAAGGGATAGATAAGAAGACAGTAAATATCATAATGCCATTACATAAATCCATGGTACACCCACACCTTGAATACTGAATGCAGTTCTGGTGGCCCCATTTCACAAAAGATATACTGGAAATGGAAAAGTCACAGAGAAGGGCAACAGAAATGATTAGGAACAGCTTCCATCTGAGAAGAGATTAAAAAGACTGACTGTTCAGCCTAGAAAACTGATGACTAATGGGAGATATGGTAGAGGTCTACAAAATCATGACTGATGTAGACAAAGAGAATAAGAAAATGTTATTTACCCCTTCACAGAAGACATGAATCAGGGGCACCCAATGAAATTAGTAGGCAGCAAGTTTAAAACAAACATAAGGGTATACTTCTTCACACAACGCAAGTCAACCAATGGAACCTTTTGCCAGGGGATGTTGTGGAGGCCAAAAGTATAAGTGGGCTCAAAAAATAATTAGATAAATTCATGGAGGATAGGTCTATTAATAGCTGTTAGCCAGAGCAACCTCGTATATTAAAATGGTATGTATTTTTATGATGACTGTAACGATTTTAGATAGTTTCCTCATACAAACTGAATAATAAACTCACCCAACTGTGCTTAAGTATTGGAGGGGTCCAAAACTAGCATTGCATACCCATCCAGAGAGTACTGAAGCAAACTACACTAAAATAATATATATTTTTAATCATGGGTTACACAAACTAGAAGTAATCAACCAATTTTAGTGTTGGATGCCAACATTGCAATTGCTGATTCCTGCCCCACAAATCAAACTCACTGACACCTAAACTATTGCTGCTCTCCTGGCTACTTCTCTTTAATATATTTACCAAAGTAAAACTGCAGTAAATTTTGTGCCTTTTCTCTCATCTTGTTTCCTCAACCCCCATCTGTTGCACTCTTCAAATGACTGCTGTTACCACCTACATGAGCTTTTGAAGTCCTTCTTTTTCATTCGCCGCCTCATCATTGTTCCGCGTGGGCTGGTGGAGTAGAGGCTGCGAGGTAAGGTCCCCATGTTCAGGGAACTCAGGCTGTATGCACTCATGGAGGTAGGAGAGAAGGACGAAGACACCAAAGCTGCTGTAAAAAATTGGACACTTGGCACATAGCACTCTATAGCAGGGAACAGTGTAGCAAAAGCCTGCAACTCACTCATGAATCAATGTGTATGGTACACAAAAATGGTTTGTGTATCTAGTAAAGACACATATCAAACCTTAGGTGTGACCCTAGATAACAGCATAGCCAGAATTTCAATACTACGTGAGCCATAAAAGGAAGTAGGAGCTGGGAACTAGCAAAAACACTATAGACACAAAAATAAAAATATGTACTATATACCTTATTTTAAACAAAGTATATAAAATAAATATTTTTGATACACAATCATGAATCAATGTAAATCAATGTGTCTGGATATTGACTCTAAAAATGCCTTTTTAATAGGTGATTTCTGATATAACATTTGTAAACCATTCTTTTTATTCTAATATTATACTGCACATAAGGTGTTGAAACCTAATGATCTAGTATATGATTTAAAAACCAGGTCACTGAGAATTTTCAAGCCTTTCCCCATCTACAAAGACTGTCCAATTAAAGAAAGAAAAAGGCACAAATTGTCAGAAATAACCTTGTCATAGTTATGAAAAAAGTGTGACACCCATAAAACTGAAATGAGAGAAGTATGAGAGGAAGAAGAAGAAAAATATATATATATGTCAGGAGAAAAAAGCATGGAACATTACGAAGGTTTTTTTGAGGAGGCGTTTTCTGGAATTTCCAGGCTGGCATCCTGCAATGGTCAGGGTGGTAGGTTTTATAATGGTGGTAGGTGATGAGGCTGTTGTGGTTGTTGGCACAGGAATCCCAGGTAAGTTGCCTGTTGCTCCTTTGAACCTTCACTGCCCTCATGAAGGGATGACAGAAAATAAGAAAACAAAAAGGGACCAGAGAAGAGGGAGAGGTAACCGAATAGAATAAATAAAAAGTAACAAAAATGAAAGCAATTTGAAAAGGGGGGAAAATTAATGTGGCGTTGTCCCTTTTCTTGGTGATCAGCAAACACTGTGATCAACTTCAGGGATGAAAACATTTCATCTTCCGAGAAATAATGCTTTTTTTCCCCAAAAGATAAGTACTGGATCAATTTCTAATCTCCCTCTTGCCTTAAGAGCTAAGATTAAAAACTTTTTAGAAAAATACTTAAGTCAACATTATTGAGATGTATGACTAGTAATTACAAGTTTGCAAATCTCCACCTGCATTTAGAAGGACTTGTATATATTAAGAAAATAAAAAGGGTCTATAAATCACATTTCCCATAATGATTTGAAGTGGTTTACATGTCAGTCATTTCAATTTTCTGCTTTGACATTTTAAATTTTGCCAGCATCCATCACTAGTATTATATTACCCTGGGGCAATAAACTACTTCACTCAACCATCAACACAAAAATCCTATCTTGGGGCTTGATTAAGAAGGACAAAGCAAAAGTCTAAAGTCACTATTTATGGTTTTGCAGCATGATCATCAGATCTTTTCCTTTTCCTGATTAAAATTAAGACCATATTTGATTCCTACTCTCAGGTTTGTGCTCAAAATGGGAATGGCCAAAATTTGTCAAAAATATAAATGGGGTGGGGTGGGGAGAAGGGAATGGCTCATGTTGTTCAATTTGCCAAAACCCAGGGGGCTGCTCCTAAATTATACAAAATGGTACAGATAATAGCTACCCTCGTTTTTAGTACCGAGATGCATCTCTAGATGCACTGTGGTCTGTTCATTCTGAACAAGATGGAACACAGTATTTTGTGACCTGTAGTCAGTGATTAATTTGTAATGAAAGAGGTGCTGTGGCACAAACAATTAGGTGCCAGGCTCAAACAATTTTTTAACTTTCATAACTGACGCAGCACCAGAGGTGCGGAGGCTATGAACTGCCAAGTCTAGAGCCCTGGCAAACCCTAGAACAAAATTAAGCACTGCCTGTATTTGCCATTGGCTTCACCTTTGTAGTAAAAGTAAAATGAGGTGGGATATGTCAAACACTATGAGCTGCATTTCGTTCAAGGCCTAACTAAATGCCAGAGGAAAAGCTATAGTTTTCCTCCATTTTATATTATAGAAGTAGGATCTCTTTCTTGGCTGAATACATTAAATCTTTTGTATCTAAATAGAGATTCATAGATACTAAGGTCAGAAAGGACCATTCTGATCATCTAGTCCGACCTCCTGCACAGCGCAGGCCACAGAATCTCACCCACCCACTCCTATGAAAAACCTCACCTATGTCTGAGCTACTGAAGTCCTTAAATCATGGTTTAAAGACTTCAAGGAGCAGAGAAGCCTCCCTCAAGTCAACCAATCTGCCCTGGAGGAATCTGCCCTGGAGGATAATTCCTTCCCGACCCCAAATATGGCGATCAGCTAAACCCTGAGCATATGGGCAAGATTCACCATCCAGATACTACAGAAAATTCTTTCCTGGGTAACTCAGATCCCATCCATCTAATATACCATCTCAGGGGATTAGTCCTGCCCGCCCTCCCTCCCCCACCCAAACCCCAGTGGAATGTTTCATTACAACAAAGGGTAGGTGAGGGAAGGTAAAAGGAAAGGAATGTATTGGACTTAAAAAATAAAATATGTTTTGCCAACACCACTTTGTAAACCATCTGAGGGTCACCTGCAGTGAAATTAGGACATTCAGTTCCTGGACAGAACCACTAAGCTTCACTTCACAGTCCAACAGACCAATGGCTGAACAGCTCACTGATCTAATTCTAATAAAAGTAACCCTGAAGAAATCTATAAAAACTTACATATCAAGCAGGGTAATGCGGCCAGGAAAATCCTAGCAGCCCTAGTAACAATCTATCTCAATATTTTGTTTTAATGAAGCAAACTTATTGTAGTTTCCTATCATAACTTTTCAAATTCAACTGATTCTTATTCTGATAATCTATGTCAATTTCTGAGCTTTAACCATGGTGTAAAAATTAAAATCTGATAAGAATAATATAGCCAGGCGGATTTTCATTATATTCAGGTTGCTATGAGCCCTGTTTAATTAAAAAGGCTGCTTCCAGCAGGAAATTATCTGGCAGCTCTTGCTGTTTTCTCTCTTGAACTGTGGATAGGTATAAAAAGTTTCCTATGAGGTGGAAAGTCCATACAAATTACATTTCCATATCTTGCAGAATGATCATTCCAATTCAATAAGAATTCTGTATAAACCTATAGCATGTACATTAGTAATTCATTGAGCCATTCCGGTCCAGGACTTCTTAATGCTGTAGTAAAATTTATGAGGCAGCAGTAGACAAAGGAATGAGCTTGGCATCCCAATATAAAAGAAAAAAAACCTTAAAAACAAATGGGGTCTCTTGCTTTTTTTTTTTTATTATTGGATAAACCCTTTATTCATCCATTAACTCTCTTCAGATATTTTAGTTGGTTTGGGGTTGGGTGTGTTTTTTTTTGCCAGTTCATAATTCAGAACACATTCTAGGGTGAATGATAACTGCGTTCAACAGCGAGAGCCTTAATGACTCAACAGATCATAGAATCATAGAAGATGGTGATGCAAAGTACTCTTATATCATCCAGCCAATGAAGGATTGTTCCCAAGGGTACATTTGTTTCAATAAAGCATGTTTCCTCTTGAGTAGGCTGTGATTTTTAAGTAACACCACCTGGGAGTCTATACTCAAAACATTTGGGCTCTTCTGGTTAATTTAAGGCAGCTGCCTTGTTGTCTAGGGAGAGCTCCCCTAGAAAGATATCCTTGCATATAACTACAAAGGTATATTCACCAACTCTCTTTTTTTTAATATGACTGGAACTATGCAGGGGCACTTTCAACAAAACATTTTCTCCTCATTTTTAGGGATTTCTGAGGATAGATTGAGGTAAACAAACAGTACACAGCTTGCAAGGGGTTTTCAGAAGTATAACCCGGAGAGCTGAAAAGAAAGGATACAGATAAAATTCCCTTAATATCTTTTCCCTGAGTTACAGCAGTGGCAGTAGATATGAACATGCAAGAAAGAGGAAGTGGGATCTAGTGTTACAGATCCCCTTACCGTGTTCTGGTCCCTTCAGTGCTAGCCGAGTCTGATGGTGAGGAAGGATCTCAAGTTTGACATTGTCTACTGTATTAGCCAAGAACTGTGTTGCTTCTGCCAATGTACAGTACTCCATGCTGGTACCATCGATGGACAGAATATGGTCTCCTACATGTAATGCACCACATCTATACAAAGGGAGAAAAACTCAGTATGATAAAGTGTGCTCTTTGCTTGGTATATGAGTTTTATAGCCTTCAAATTGGTCATGGCAATTATGAGACTGTATTTTTAGAGAGAAAAAATTAATATTTTATAAGGATTGTCACTGGCCAAACTTTAAGTCTATTAGTACAAATCTTAAATACAAGTCGGTAAATACAGTATATGTCAAGACATCACTCACAGAACTGGAATGGTATACTAGTTGACTACTAGTATATGTGTGAATGGCAGCAGAATAAATGAGAAGAGCTTAAGGAGACTCAGCAAGCCTGCTCATATCCCTCACACAAGCACCCAGTTCATCATTTTTTGAGTTATTCATAGTTAAACATTTATTAGTACAAAAGCTGTAAATGATGATGAAATTATGCAGTAGTCAAACAAATAATGAAACCAGGGCTGGCATGGTGACTCGAGGAGTGGGGTGGGGAGGGGGCTAGCTGCTACATCTTGCTGCACTCAAGAGACTGGCTACTGGATGAGTTGAGAAATGCAAACACAGCAGTCAGCATCCCGACGTACCAGTCAAGTGGACAGCTCCTTTAATTGGTTACCCCCTGTGGAATGGGAAAAAAACAGAGGGAGAAAATTAAAGCATCCTGCACCATTGAGCTGGAGAACCCCTCTGGATCAATGGCCGTCACTCTCAAAGGTTCTACTGTAGGGTAAAGCCCACAGTGGAGCTGTAGACTCACTGTTACAAGTGGCTGCTACTAACAGCACCATTTTCAAAGAGGAATTACAAGGAAGGGTGGCTGGGGACATGCAGGAGAAATTTGCTGCTGAAATAAAGTATTTAAGGCAAATTTTAAAAAAAGATCCCACAGCTTTTGTACAGAGATTACACCATCTGGGGCAGTGGTGGGCAACCTGAGGCCTGTCAGGGTAATCCATTGGTGGGCCACCAGACAGTTTGTTTACATTTGCACAGCCGCCTGCAGCTCCCAGTGGCCACGGTTCACCGTTCCCAGCCAATGGGAGCTGCGGGAAGAGGCACAGGGCTGTGCTGGGAGCTACTAACCACGAACCAGAGCCACTGGAAGCCGTGGGCAGCTGTGCAAATGTAAACAAATTGTCTGGCAGCTCACCAGCGGATTACCCTGACAGGCCGCGTGCAGCCCATGGGCCGCAGGTTCCCCACCACTGATCTGGGGGGAAAGTATCTTATTTTTTTTTCCATTTGTAAATATAATTTTATCTCGCATGGAATTTTTCAAATGGAGCTGAAAAAGGGATTTTCCTTATAAAATAACTCAAAAATACAGAAGCCAGTCTTTCTAATACCTCAGTGGTATTCTAAAATACTAATAAGAAAAAAATCCAAGTATAAGGAGTTCCATTTCACTGTGCCACAAGAATGAATGATGCACCCTAAAAGAGCACTTCATGGTTGCTACGTCTCAAAATGTACTTACTTTGACAGATGTTTCATACTATGGGAATTACTTGAAGAATTGCAGCAGGGTATTTATTTTTAATGCTAATCACTGCTGCCACATTATATTTAAAAAAAACCAAGCAAACCTTCAAATTACTGTGCAGCACAGCATAAGCGAACAGGTTCAGACATACTAGAAAGAGGAGACAGTGTTTGTTTATGGGATGACATAGGATATTGTTGGGGGCTGGTTTGTTTTTTCTGTAGTTTAATGCTGTGTGAATGAGCAAAAGTAAAATGGTGTCTGGGAATCTTTTTAAAAGCTCTACATTATAGAGCTACTGTTTGCCAAGAGGGGTTAATTTTAAACTTTAACAAGCTTGAGAGTGTCTTCTTCAGTCAAACTCATCTAAAATGCCATGGGAAGTTTTTTTAACAGCAACAAAAATACTAATAAGATATAAAATGGATGTGTAATCCTATAATTTAGAGCCTTCTGTAACACTCACCTGTCTGCAATACTTGCAGATTTGATTTTGTCTATGACAATGACCTGTTTATTGCAGCACATCGAGGTAGTTAGTGCAACCCCAAGAGCAGCACCAGGAGTTTTGGCAACTTCGACTAGCAATGGTCCAGATGCTGTTGCTACCGAATCTGTTAAAATTAGACCAAAAAGAGTATTTCAGTATTACACCAATTTGGTATCTGTGCCATTTTCATATTTCATTTTCACAGAAAATCTCTACCACTACTGTATTGCTCTAGGCCGCAAACAGAAAAAGCACATTGGACTGGGGAGTTCCAGAGGGAGCGATTATGGGGTTTAAAGAATTAACTAGGGAGCCTCTATTTTGAGTGTGGAATGAATGAAAGTGAGAGCAGGTCAGTTTCTAGGGCTGTGATGCTTTGCTTGAAAGCTCAAGAGAGGGCCGTAAGGTCATTGTTGATAACAAGGTGTGGAGGTTAGGCATACGAGAGTTCTGACTTGAAGAACCCTATGAAGCAGCAGATAGATGCAATTCTGAGATGGAAAGAAAGAACAGAATGACTTGCTAAGAGACAACAACTGAAATAAAAATTCATCAGGGACAAAGTAATTTAAGTAACTAAGGCAGTGAAAAGTTAAAGATGTTTCAAATATCTGAATGAAGACCAGTAGAACTACATAGATAGGAAGTGAATAGATATAAAAGTATAAGATGTATAAAAGTGCATGCTGGTTTAGTTTTGGAGAAGTGGAGGGCCTTTTATAGTAACTGAAATGACAAAGAAAAAGGTGAAGGAACATGTGATGAGAGGTGGAATCACCAGAGACTCAGGCTGAGATAACAGAAAAGACCATTGTGGAGAAAATGGAAGAAGGTGACAGTATGGCAACTAGAAATAATATGAAGAGCAAAAGAGAAAGGTGTGTGGCGTGATTCAAGAGACACCTGCCATAGATGCCCTGTCCTTAAAAAGGAGAAAGAACAGTCCAAAGACAGTAACTCAACAACTGGCCAAGAAGAAAGCACTGAATAGAAACCAGAAAGAAAGAAGCAGCAAATGAAGCTAATTAGCTATTCTGTGTTGAGGAACTAAGCCCAAAATATTTGTTACCCAGATCAAGAGAAAAAGAGGGTAGTCTGGCTCCTGAATGCCAAGATAAAGCATGCGATAAGAGTGAAGTATATTCTGAAAAATAACTGGGGAATCCCTACCAACTATTGACAATCAGGCAACAAATGAGACAGGTGAAGGGAGATTTGATAAAATGAAGATGCATTTCAGGGATGTAAGACGACAACTGAAAACTGGGATGAAGTAAATGATCTTTTCAGAGGTGCTCCCAGTGCCAAGCATCAGTGGAAAAAGGAGAATATTAACATTGCAGTAAACTTAATGGATGTAGAGAAGGAGTTTTCGTTCACAGAACACTGGGATGGATGCCTGCTGTGAGGAGAGGCACATGTTTAGATGTGACAGTCCTCACAGAAGCTGCCGGGACTGAAATTGGAAGTGTTTATTAGCTGGGATTTAAACTAACTAGGAAAACGTAAAGGGGACATGAGGTCTTTTATTGAATCTTAAAGAATCTGTCATGTATTTCCAATACACAAAGTGTGACAGAAAATGGAATTCTGCAGAAGGGGAAGAATGTGATGGCATGATTCAAGACACATGTGCAATAGATGTCCTATCCTTGACAAGGAGAAGGAACTATCCAAGAACAAGCCAAAGATAGTAACTCAACAAGTGGCCAAGAAAAAAGCACTAAACAGGTACTAGAATATTAAGAATGTGAAATGTTGTATTATTGTCCCAAAGCATAAATACAGGGGAGAATGTGTGTGGGAAGTAAACAAACAGAACTGGAAATGCTATTAAGTAATGGAGGTTGCGTGGTCCTCATAACTAGTATACAGGAATGAATGGGAGTGAAGAGAAGAAAGAGGTGGTGGGGTGGAATTGTTCATTATGTTAGAGGTATTAGCTAATTATTCTTCACAAAACCTCCTGTGAAGTAGATTGATATTATCATGCCCTTCTTGCAGATGGAAAATTCAGGTAGAAAAATTAAGGCTAACATTTCCAAGAGTGGTCACTAATTTGGGGTGCCTCAATTTTGTGCCCAACTAAGACCCCTTGGGCCTGATTTCCAGAGGTGCTGGACATCCATATACATTATTAAAATCAATGGAAGTAGAAGGCACTTAGCAACTCTGAAAATCAGGCCAAAAATGACTCAACTTGAGCTCCCAAAACAGAGGCACCCAGAAGTATCCTTTTGAAAATTTTTCCCTAGTTGACTTGCCTATGGCGGCAGAAAGTGTTCATTGCAGAGACTAGAACTTATGAACTCCTGGCTCCCAGTCCTGTGCTTGTTGTCATTTTTTCAGCTAATTTTGTCTACGGATGTTTGGAACTACAAACAAACTATTTAAGCATCAGTATTTTATGGTACTCTGTAAAGAAGAAAGCCATTTTTGTAATAAATATTATGGCAAAGGGCTGTACCAATGAAAATTCTTCAAGTGATAAACTTTAACCTGGCATTGGCCCGTCACTAGAAAGTACTTCCCATAATCTATGTCTCCTCTACAACAACAAAGAAAAAAGAAGATGCTAATACCATCTGGTGATACTGAGTCAATGTCTCAAGATGCTGCTGCAGTGCTTCCAAAGTTACTTGTAAAAGGAAAAATCAGCTTATGCCCTGGCAGCATTTCTAGATATCTGTTGAGATGTACTGGGAAGGTAAACTAAACTAAGGTAGACAAGGTGAATAAATAAGATAACTACATTAGAGAAAGCAGAAGAAAAGAAATGGAGTGTGTCTAACTGAGAAAAATAAGCACAAGAAAGAGAAATCTGGAAAGGATAATCAAGTGCATATCCCCTGACGGAGAAGGATTAGTTTATCATGTTGAAATAAAGCATGGATATGAAAAATGAATCATACAGATATAAATTATTCATGTCTAAAGATGTTTCAGTCATTAAGATATTTACACCATGACTGAAGCATTTACACACCGTGTTGATTTCCTGGCTATGTAATTATACAAGATATACTGATGAATGTTTGCATGGAAAACACTCTAGAATTTTTATTTCGTTAATCAGTTTCCCCACTTCTGAGCAGTGAATCTCAATCAGTATACAAGGCTTGATTAAAACCTCCCAGAGGCTTTGAAATTACTTTCTGCATGCTAACAACAACCTTGCCTAGATTCATATTTCTTCAGATAAATAGTAGGGAACTGTTTTTGCTTGTTAACTTTGATCATTAGCAAAAAGGCCTATCATATTTAATGTACTACTCAAACCAGTGGCAGGTTTAGAGTTAGTGGGGCCCTGTGCGCAGTTTCATTTTCACCCCCCCCCACTCCCAGCAGTAGTGATGGCGGTGGCTGGGAGCCCCGGGGCCTTTTAAATTGCTGGATGCTGGGGTAGTTGCTCCTTTGTTCCCCCATCAGTGGCCCTGAGTGCAGGGGGTGCTGCAGAACCTCCACGTTTTATGTGGGGCTCTGCTGCCACCCCGCACCACTTATGTTAAAAAATATTGTTAGGAGCACAGAACCAGCCTGGGTCCTGGGGAGACAGGGAGGTGCCTGAATCCGGCCATGGGAGCTGCAGTGTGGCCACAATGGCTAAGGGTGATCACAGCTGCCTGCTTTGCAAGGACCCAGCGGCCAGGAGAGACAAGCAGAGATCAGTGTGCGGAGGCAGCGGGGCGCTCAGGTGGCTGCTGATGGAGCCGTGCCCCACCCCTCACCTTCCGGTGGGTGTTCAGCCCACGCGGGTCTCTGCCCACTTCGCTGGGCCGGCCAATGGGGCAGCAGCAGAGCCCACAGAGCCTTGGGCGTCGGGTGGCAGCAGGGACCCCAGGCGCGGGACGGCAGCAGAGCCCCATATAAAACTTGGGGGGTTCTGCAGCACCCCCGGTGCCCCTAGTTCCCGCACTATGTTTTGGGGCCCCCTGTTGTTGGGGGCCCCGTGCCATGGAATGGTGTGTTTCGAGGTAAAGCCGCTCCTGACTCAAACAGCGATGGGCAAACAGGTCTGGATAAAATAAGTCACCCCTCATCCCAAAGCAAATGCAAAGTGAACAATTTGCAAAGTTCAAAAAGTCTTGTTAACTTTTAATTTTTTTCTGTTCAAAGTCTACTAGTACCCTCTGGTTTCAGCAAGGAAGTGCTGAAATAACATGAGAACAGTGTTTCTGGAGAGATTTCGAGCCCTATTTCTAACTGTATGTGCTCTCCACTTTTCTCTTGTATAAATGGAAGAGAAAGGGAGGTTGCTTCTTTGGGAGCTCTGATTCTTTAGGTAAAAGATTATCACCTTAAAAGGACAGGCATAACCACCACAACCAAGTCAAGTTGGAAATAATCATTATAAAGCAGTTTTAAAATAGAGAAGAGGAAGGGATTTCACACAGTCTGTTGAGCGTAAGAAGGTAGCAGCTGCTGAAACACACAGCTACTCAAAGACTACTACTGTTATTCAGTCTGTTATTTGGGTTCTCCAGTGGCATCTCCCTCCGAGGTGCTCCAAAGTTCTACAATCTGTTCACCTGAGAGAGATAAACAGTAAAGCCTGCATAGCTCTTTTTTGTTGTGCTTCTCTGACCAAAGCCAGTAAAAATGCAGTGAGCCAAAAAGAAAAGTAAAACCACCCACAATAGCTGTTCGAGGTCAACAGGATATTTAAACATGTGGGTTTCTAATGGCAAGTGATCATCAGTACATGAATCACAGGCATTCACAAAATCCGATTCCTCCCAAAGTGAAAGGAGAGATCGTTGTCAGTTCCCAGTAGTTCCTGGTTTAATCAGAAAAGAGATCCAAACTGATGGAAAAGCTCTGCCAGTTTCCACAGATGTGGAAAAGAAAGCACCTTGCCCTGTTACAGGAGTGCTGCATGTCTGTATATATGTAAACAGTCGGGCTGTCAAACGATCAAAAAATTAATTGTGATTAATCGCGAGATTAAAAAAATTGCAATTCATCGCAGTTTTAATCACACTGTTAATAATAGAGTACCATTTATTTAAATATTTTTGGATGCTTTCTACATTTTCATATATATTGATTTCAATTACATCACAGAATACAAAGTGTACACTGCTCTTTAGATAATAAATTTTTATTACAATTATTCGCACTGTAAAAAAGATAAACAAAAGCGATAGCATTTTTCAATTCACCTCATACAAGTACTGTAGTGAAATCTCTTTATTGTAAAAGTGCAACTTACAAATGTAGATTTTTTTTGTAACATAACAGCATTCAAAAACAAAACAATGTAAAACTTTATAGCCTACAAGTCCACTCAGTCCTACTTCTTATTCAGCCAAATGCTCAGACAAACAAGTTTGTTTACATTTATGGGAGATAATGCTACCCACTTCTTATTTACAATATCACCTGAAAGTGAGAACAGGTGATCACATGGCTCTGTTGTAGTCTGTTGCAAAGTATTTACATGGCAGATATGCTAAACATTTGTATGCCCCTTCATGCTTTGACAATCATTCCAGAGGACATGCCTCCATGCTGATGACGGGTTTTTCTCAGAAACAATCCAAAGCAGTGCAGACTGATGCACATTCATTTTCATCATTTGAGTCACATGCCATCGAGGTATAAGGTTCTGCATTGGAGTGTTTCTCTTTTCAGACTTCTGACAGCATGCTCCACACCTTGTCCCTGTCAGATTTTGGAAGGCACTTCAGATTCTTAAACCTTGGGTTGAATGCTGTAGCTACCGTTAGAAATCTCACATTGGTACGTTCTTTGTGGTTTGTTGAACCTGCAGTGAAAGTGTTCTTAAATCAAACAACATGAGCTGGGTCATTATCCGAGACTGCCACACACAAAATACATGGCAGAACGTGGGTAAAACCAGGGAGAAGGAGACATACAATTCTTCCTCAAGAAGTTCAGTCACAAATTTAATTAACACATTATTTTTTTTTTTTTAACAAGCATCATCAGTGTGGTAGCATGTCCTCTGGAATGGTGGCCAAAGCACGAACGTGTAGCATATCTAGCACATCAAAACCTGCTACAAAAGTGCCATGCGAACACCTGTTTTCACTTTCACATGACATTCTAAAGAAGCAGCGGGCAGCATTATCTCCCATAAATGTAAACAAACTTGTTTGTGTTGGCAATTGAACAAGAAGTAGGACGGAGTGGACTTGTAAGCTCTAAAGTTTGACATTGCTTTGCATTTGAATGCAGCTATGCAAAAAAAAATTGACATTTGTAAGTTGCACTTTCACGATAAAGAGAGTTCACTACAGTACTTGTATGAGGTGAATTGAAAAATACTTTTGTTTATCTTTTTTACAGTGCAAATATTTGTAATAAAAATAATAATATAAAGTGAGCACTGTCTACTTTGTATTGTGTTATAATTCAAATCAATATATTTGAAAATGTAGAGAGATCCAAAAATATTTATAATAAATTTTCAATTGGTATTCTGTTATTGTTTAACAGTGTGATTAAAACTGAGATTAACTGCAATTAAATTTTTTAATCGAGTTAATCTTTTTTGAATTAATTGCTTGAGTTACGGCAATTAATTGACAGTCCTACTAAAAAAGTTAGTCAATAGACAAAGTATCAATAGATGATGCTCAAAAATATGTAGCATAATTTCACCTGGTTTTAAAGGACCAACAAAACTGGTCTTTGAGAAATGCAAATGGCTGCTTCTGTGTAGCATCAATTGTTAATATGCAAAATTGGCTACAAAAGATCATAACCCTTGAAACTCAGGGCAGAGTGAGGTTCACTCAATGAGTTCACACAGGCCCTAAACTTTTGTGATTCTTCCCCTGGATCACCTTAATCCTTTAGTACAAATGCTCCAGCAGCTCAGAGATTTCAAAACAAAACACAACACAGCATCATGCTGCAATCCAGGTTTTTACAGGGCCAGTTCTTCACAGCCAGCTATGCATCTCCTCCCATGACCCGCCCTCTGCACCTCTTATCCCAAATAGCCCCTCCTTTCTCTAGCTGACAAGCTACATCTCTGCTCTGTATGGTTAGTACACAGCACAGCTCCTTCATTATGCTAGGGCTACTCAATAGCTCCTTCATCCTTCCAGCTCTACTCACTATTGCTACTCCTTGCTCACCAAAATAGCATCCCCCAAAATTGCTGCAAGTCAGTGCTGTGGATCTCTTACTTACTATCATTATGGCTGGGAAGAAATAAGTCAAGAAAGTGAAAAATCTCAATAAAGCAATGAGACCTGTAGATGGTATCAGTCACAGTGGTGAGACTTATCAATCAACAATCAGTATTAGTGGTAATGCCTTCTGAAGTTCCAAGCAGCCCTGTAAGGAAAAGTAGCTGGCATACATAGGTGTGATCGTGATCATGATTTTCAGTACCAACACTGAAATTAAAGACTCCTGTGCACTTAAAAAATAATACAATAATACAAAAGGAAGATAAGGTGCCACTGCACTTACGACTGAGTATAAACATAACCAAACTTGCACCAAAAGTGGAGAGGAAAGCAGAGGAGAAATTCCTCTTGTTTTGTTTTGGGCACATCACTGTTATTTATACATCATTTACTGTGACTAAGGCATTGGTGATGGGCACCAGCACACTGCCCAAAAGACAACTTTCCTTACATAAGTGATTCCAGAGAAATGCAAAATATTCCTCAGTTCATCTCATCTTGCTCTCTATAGATTAGAAGAAATGATCACCCTTGATCTGCTTTCATACCCCACTCTAAAGTCACTGGCTTACAAAAGCTGTTGGAGCATACTGAGACATGCTATTCCCTCATAAAAACATAAAAATTGTCATACTGTATCAGGCCAATGGGCCATCTACCCCAGTATCCTGCATGCTGACAGTGGCCTATGCCAGATACTTCTGAGGGAGTGAACAGAACAGGGCAAAGTATCCTGTGATCCATCCCGTCATCCAGTCCCTCTGGCAATCAGAAGTTTAGGAACACCAGGAGCATGGGATTGTGTCCATGACCATCTTGGCTAATAGCCACTGATGGACTTATCCTCCACGAACTTATCTAATTCTTTTTTGAACCCAGTTATACTTTTGACCTTCAATATATCCTGTGGCATCGAGTTCCACAGATTGACTGTGTGCTGTGTGAAAAAGTACTTTCCCTAGCAGAAAATTCTTCTCCACCATTGCTACACCTCGTATGATAACACAGTGATCAAAGTAAGGTTTGTGCTCTCACACAAACCAAGGGGAAAATCAGACATTTTTAACCACTTGCATGTAAAACAGGCTTCCTCTAGTAGCAAATAAGGCAAGCTTTGAGCCTGAAAGAAGAAGAGAGGGAATTCTTTCTAGCCCAATTTTTGAAAGTGCTTTTTCCAGAAGCACTTTCAGCACAGTGAGGTACTAATAGCACAAACTGCAGAAAGCACCTGTAGCCCATGTCCCTCAAATATTCTGTGCTGAGAGCATTCCAGAGCAACTGGAGTGCTTTGTCAGTGTATAACTCTCCCATTGCACTAGCCTTCTTTTCCGGTATCTCAAAGCTCTTTACAAGTGCATTCGGCGTCACCATGCTTCTGTGATGATCAGTGGGTGCTGTAGGTGGCAATCTGTCCCCTCCCTCCATCTTCTGTCAGCACTCCTCTGATCTTCAAAGTGAAAAGCTGGGACACTGTGGCTGGGAGTGTCACAGAGAAGCGTTTTGGTGGTAATAAGGAAGGTTGTTGGTGAAATGGAAAGAAAAAGCAGCACTCTCTTTTCCTCTCCCACTTTGAGAATGAAAAATTGGGACATTTCACAGTAGAGGACAGCATGGGAGAAACAGATTTTATCCCTCCCTGATTCCTAAACTCTTCCCCTTCAATTTAGCTCTTACCCTACCCTCTCTTCCTCACTCCACAGACACCTGCATTTCTTCCTCTATGCCTCCTCCCTCTGCCATCTCAGATGCTGCAGGGACTCCTGCCAGGAGCCCCCTGTGGCAACCAGATGTACTGCAGCCCCTAAGGACAGGAGACAGAGCTTCCTCGGGGCCAGCCCAGGACGGGGCAATTAATTCCTCCAGGAACTAAGGTCCATCACAAACCTCACCACCTCCTGATCCAAGTGCAAGGCACATTTCCTTGATCTGTCCTCTCTAACATGAACAGAGAGCAACACATGCATGTGTAAATTTCAAAACAGAACACTCCAGTGCATACAATTCTTGCCCTAGGGAGAGGATGAGAGGACATGTTTGTCATGAGATGTTTGTCATGTTCTTAATCCATTACTGGGGGACAATTAGATACTATGGTGATGAGCACGGTATAAGAGCCAAAATAAAGTTGAATTGATATAGGACCTAGAGCAGCTCCAACCTTCTGGTACCACGAGCTGGTCCTGCTCCTGGCAGTACATCAGCTGCACTACACAGTGTCTCCAGTATCATTGATAGGTAGGGAATTATTGGTGGGGCTTAGCCCCATCAACTCCTCAAAGCCGCATGCACGAATATCATTCTCCATGTTTTACATATGGAGGGGCTGAGGCAGAGATATATTCAGGTGCAATTTTTCAGAAGTGGTTAGTGATTTGGTGCCCAATCTGAGACATGCCTGTGCCCTGATTTTCAGAAATGCTGGGCACACACAACTCCAATTAAAATCAATGAAAGCTGCAGTTTGAAACGGGGCCAAGATGTGTCTACTTGGGCATCCAAAATCAGTGGCCACATTTGAAAATTTTAGCCTCAATACTTGCTAAAAGTCACAGGAGGGTTGTGGCAGAGCTGGGAGTAGAACCTAGGAATCCTATTTCAAAGGACTGTGCTTTAGCACCAAGAGAATCTATACAAATAATTTCAGTGTCCTACACATGGTTTCTTTGCTGAAGACAATGGGAGCAATATAAAAGCACTCAGGGAATCCTTGCTCTTTCACGTTCACATTTTTCATTAACTCACAACCCATTCATTATTGTCAGAGAGTATCTTAAACTGCACTTAATATATCTTGCTGTCTTTTCTCTGGTTTTCTTATTGTATGTTTAAAGATCATTGTTTTAGAGCTATCCCCCACTTGATGTCCTTCAAAAACACACTCTGCCCCCTCCCTGTAATACTATGGAGACACTGAAGTTGTCCTGGCTTTCTCAGTGGTCAAAATGGGGGAACCTGGTGGTACTTTGCTATCACACCCCATCGACTATGCTTGACAATCCAATAATCATATCTCCTTGCCATGGCACAATCCCTTAATTACCCAACACCCCCTTTTCAGATCCTAATCTGGTGGCTCCTTTTCAGCCTCCTCCAACTGTGTGCTGTTTCCATGGTCACTTGCATAAAGGGAAACCATTAAAGGGACCATCTGCCCATTTTCAAGCCACAGATTGTTTTTGTAGTGGAAGTGAGCAAGTTCCAGGGGTAGGGTAGCTTTCCTCAGCTCAGTTTCTTCAATCCCCTCTCACCCAGGGCCCTTGTCTCTTCCCCTGTTGTCTTGCTCCCCTGCAGGTCTATCAAAGACAGGAAGAGAGGAAGCCCTTGGCACTTATTTTGTTTGGTTTTGCTTTTGACACAAGCAATGGGTCCTGTGAGGAGAGGCAGCTTGAATATTGGCATGGTGTACCGAGGCCTACCAATACATTCAAGCCCTGCATTTTTCATTACTAATATCTGGTCATCCTTTGTTTGGCTCATTCTTCTCTCTCTCTTTCTCAATCCCATTTACTTTAATTGTTATGGCATTTCATTAATTCAGATTTAATGTCAAGCAGATGATTAACCGAGTCTCACTATCCCCTCTTCCGCACATGGTTGATGGTTCCTTAATGTCATCACTCTAACTTTCAAGGGGGTTATATATTTTATTTCAACTCCCATAATGCACTCCAGGGTGGCTTGTCTCTCTAATCCTCACTTTGCAAAAAAAGCTAGCGTCAGTGTTAGCCATGGACTAATATGGGTCTATTTAAAAAATGGGACTTGGGTGGAGGCTGAATGGTTTAGGAAAAAAAGTGGTAGCAGCAACAGGGAGAGAGAGCACAGCTGTTACAGAGAAAATGTCTGCAGCATCTCAAGGGCAGGGGAGCAACATTACAGCCAGCAATGACCATTATCAATCATAATATTATTCTATTCTTCATATTCTACTGTCTATAAAGGTCATGAGTAAACCATACAGTACTGGCATTTATATTCAGTTTTACTATGATAAAATAATGTTTGCACCCTGGCTTCATTCATGCTTCATTAAACAGAGTAACCTTTTTTATTTCAGATCTTGTGGGAAAATTAGAAACATCCTCAACCAGCAAGCACTAATAATGAAGGCTGAAAAGCCAAAATCATCAACAGTATTTCTAATTCTTCCTCAAGAACGGGAATAAAGAAAATATTAATATGCTTAACGATGTGTGACACTTTAGCCCCAAAATATATTTTGGAATGGAGTAAGCTGGTACTTACAACTGCAAGCAGTATTCAGGTAGTGAAGCACGCAAGTTTATTTAATAATATAACAGCTATTTAAAAATTAAAGGGCATTCTTGTTCAAAGGGTTTGTGGCAACCTCAGAAGCCCACTGTATAACCTACCAAAACATGCGTTTTCACAGTGCCTTGGATTTTGGAAAATGTGTGTGTTCCATCAAGGCTGCAAAGTGAGTAATAAGAGCATAAGAACTGCCATACTGAGTGACATCAATGGGTCATCTAGTCAGGTATGTTTTTGACAGTGGCCAGCATCAGAGCTTCTGGGGGAATGTAGTGAACAGGGCAGTTGGAGTGATCTTCCTCTGTCTTCCCCTCTTGGCTTCTGATTGTCAGAGTTTAGGGTCACCCCAAGCATGGGGTTATATCCCCGACCATCTTTACTAATAGCCATTGATGGATCTATACTCCATGACCTTATGTAGTTCTTTTTTGAATGTAGTTATGTTTTTGGACATCACAACATCCTACGGCAATGAGTTCCACAGGTTAGCTATGCTTTGTTGAACAAGTACTTCCTCTTATTTGTATTATACCTGCTGCCTATTAATTTCATCAGGTGACCCGTTTTTTGTATAATGGGAAAGGTTAAATAACACTTCTTTATTCACCCTTTCCACACAATTAATGATTTCACAGACCTCTATTATACCTCCCTTATTTGTCTTTTCTAAACTGAATAGCCCTAATATTTTTTAATCTTTCCTTGTATGGAAGTCGTTCCATAGCCTTGATCATCTTTGTTGCCCTTCTCTGAACTTTTTCAGTTCCACTATATTCTGTTTGAGATGGGGTGACCAGAACTCAGTACAGTATTACAAGATGTGTGTACACCATGCATTTATATAGTGGTATTATGATATTTTCTGTCTTATTTGCTATCCCTTTCCTGACAGTTCCTAACATTGTGTTTGTCTTTTTGACCACTGCTGAAGTTTTTGGAGAACTATCTATTGTGCCTCCAAGATCTTTCTTCAGTGGTAACAGCTAGTTAGAAACCCACCATTTTACGTGTATGTCTGGGATTATTTTTTTCAATGTGCATTACTTTTCACTTAACAATATTGAATTTCATCTGCCATTTTGTTGCCCAATCACTCAGTTTTGTGAGATCCCTTTGTAACTCTTTGCAGTCATCTGTGGACTTACCTATCTTGAATAATTTTGTATCATCTACAAATTTTGCCACCTCACTGGTCACTCCCCTTTCCAGACCATTTATGAATATGTTGAACAGCACAGGTTCCAGTACATATCCTTAGGGGACCCCGCTATTTACCTCTTTCCATTGTGAAAACTGACTGTTTATTCCTTCCCTTTGTTTTCTATCTTTTAACAAGTCACAGATCCATAGAAGGACCTTCCCTGTTATCTGATGACCACTTAGTGTCCTAAGAATCTTTGGTGAGTGACCTTGTCAAAGGCTTTCTGAAAATCCAACTACACTGTATCAACTGGATCACCCTTGTCCACATGTTTGTTGACACCTCTAAAGAATTCGAATAGATTGGTGAGGCATGACTTCCCTTTAAAAAAGTCATGTTGACTCTTTCTCAACCAATCATGTTTATCTATATGTTTGATAATTCTGTTTTTTATTATAGTTTCTACCAATTTGCTCAAGGCTGAAGTTAGACTTACTGGACTGTAATTGCCAAGATTGCCGCTAGACCCCTTTTCAAAAACTGGCATTACATTAGCTATCTTCCAGTCACCTTCTGTAGAGGCCTGTTTCAGCAATATGTTACATACTACAGTTAGTAGTTCTGCAATTTCATATTTGAGTTCCTTCAGAGCTCTTGGGCAAATACCATCTGGTCCTGGTGACTCATTACTGTTTATTTTATCCATTTCTCTAAAACCTCCTCTATTGACACATCAGTGTAGGACTGTATTTCAGATGTTGCTCACAAAGGAGAGCTCTGATGTGGGTATCTCCCCCAGATCTGCGGCAGTGAAGACTGATGCAGCTTCCCCACAGTGGCCTGGTCTTCCTTGAGTGCTCCTTTAGACATCTGGTCGTCTAGTGGCCCCATTACCTGTTAGGCAGGCTTCCTGTTTCTGATGTACTAAAAAAAAAAATCTTACTGTTAGTTTTCGCGTCTTTAGCAAGTTGCTTCTCAAATTTTTTCTTGGCCTGCCTTTCTATACTTTTACCCTTAACCTGCCAGAGTTTGTGAACCTTCTTATTTTCCTCACTAGGATCTGACTTTCTAAAGGATGCCTTTTTGTCTTTAATGGCCTCCATTAGTCTTCTGTTTAGGCAAGGTGGCATTCTTTTGGTCCTCCTATTGTCTATTTTATTTGGGGCATACATTTAGTCTGAGCCTCTGTTATGTGTTTTTAAATAGTCTCCATGCTGGCATTTAACTCTTGTGACTGCTCTTTTTAATTTCCATAAACAAGCATCCTCATTTTTGTGTAGTTCCCCTTTTAAAGTTAAATGTTACCATTGCATTTTTTTAAATGATCCCCACTACAAGGACATTAAATTTAATTATGTTATGGTCACAATTACCAAGCAGTTCATCTATAGTTATCTACAGATCCTTTGCTCCACTTTGGACTAAATCAAGAATTGCCTCTCCCCTTGTAGGTTCCAAAAGTAGCTGCTCCAAGAAGCAGTCATGTGTGGTGTCTATAAATTTTATATCCACAACACACCCCAAAATTATATTTATTCAGCCGATATGAGGATAGTTGAAATACCCCATTATTATTGCATCTTCTGCAGCCTCTCTAACCCCCCTTAGTATTTCACAGTCACCGTCACCATCCTGATCAGGTGGTTGGCAGTATACTCCTACTGCTATACTCGTCTTATTTAAGCATGGAATTTCTATTCAGAGAGATTGTGTGGTACAGTTTGACTCATTTATGATTTTTACTTTATTTGACTCTATGCTTTCTTTAACATACAATGTCATGCCCCCTCCCATAACCTACTCTGTCATTCCTGTATATTTTATTCTCAAGTATTACTGTGTCCCGTTGATTATCCACATTCCACCAAGTTTCCATGATGCCTATTATATCAATATCCTCATTTAATGCCAGGCACTTTAGTTCACTTTAGTTCAAGGCAGCTTATGTTGACCTAACTATGTCAGAGTGCACACTACAGCCTTGCTCCCACCAATGTACACTGACATAATAACTCTCCCTCCAGGAGAGGAGTAGGGCTTATGTCCGTGTAGTTAGGACGATGCAGTGGGCTGGTCTACACTACCAAAGTAAACTGATCCAACTTACGCAACTTCAGTTACGTGAATAACGTAACTGAATTCTAAGTTGTTAGATCCACTCACCGCATTGGCTACGCTGCACTGTGTCGATGGGAAAGCATCTCCCATTGACTTCCCTTACACTTCTTGGGAAGGTGGAGTACACAAATCGATGGGATTGGACTTTAACTGCAACAGCAGCTCCAGCCCATGTCATCCAACTTCTTTGCTTTTATTCAAAAGGACAGTTATTACCATCTTTGAGACCATCTAAAAGACTGTCAGAAAAGGAGGGTTTTCCCTTCTAAAACTCTCTCCTGCTGAAGGGAAAGGAAACGAGAAAGGCTGTTAAAATGAAAGCCTTACTTAATCCTTTACATTTCAAAGGCTTTCCCTGTTTTTCCTTCTTTTCTGTGTTTTGAATAAAAGATTAAAAGGATTTTTAATGGTGTGTTTGCCATTGTCCTGAGCAGGCTGAGATTTCCGTACACCAAACCCTGAACATTGTTTTAGGCTGGAAGAGACTGGGTTATGTTAACACCTTTGGCCCATATATTCCATCATAATTAATACAACAGTTCTCCCACCACCAGGCCTAGTCAAACCCCCCAGGCTCAGGAATAAAATCCTCAGGTTTTGAAGCCTTCCCTCACTCACTGGACACTCCCTTCTCCTACCAGGGTCCCCTTTTTAGGCTCAGCACTCTTCTACCTCCCACCAGCTCAGAACCTCCATCAAAACTCAACCTCCTACTTTATTCACACCCCTTCTCTCTCACTCAGTGCCCTGCTGGTCACAAACCCAAACAATATGTTGCTTAACTGGACAAGCAACAGCAGAAAGAGTCTCTAGTTTTAAGAAGCATGTGTGGGGGCAGGGGAGGGGGGGATGGGAGGTAGAGTCCCATACCTGCCTCTTTCTGGCTAATCTCAATTAACCCCAAACAAGCCTGCATTCTTTGCACTGCATATGCCCCCCTCTTCTGCCTGCCTGAAAATCATATGTTGCATGGTAAGTGCAGGTGGCACAAGCTCAGTTCCAGCCAAGCACACTACAACTGGTGGAGCACACAGGGGCTGGGAAACTCATGCCCCTACTATGAATCTCTCAGTGGCATGAGATGGTACTGCAACATGCAATACTGCACCCATATTATAGGTACAACCATTTATAGTCCATTTGACAACTCGGGCATTATGACTGTGGTTTAGCCTCCCAATTTCTAATGACTAGCTGCTCCTGAAGCCAGCCCACAACTGTTACACAGAATTAGATTGCTGTGAAACAGCTCATAAAGACAGCCTGTGTGGAACCTAGAATTTAGCCTACATTTGATTCAAGGAACTGTAAGGTGGAACAATACTGCAACCCTGACTAATGTCTTCATCCCAAGAAATAAGAGGATCTTACAGCAGTATAGATACAATTTAAACTCTTCTGCTGAAAGATCCTACAATAACAACCCATTGAGCAGTGTTTTCTCCATTCTAGAGGGTGTGTGCATGCATATATCACTGCTCTACCCGGCTGTTAAAGTTCTGTGAGTAAATAGGAAATTGAAATATACAAGAATCCTGGTCTCTTCAAAAGGAGCCAAGTTCTTGCAAGGTTCTGTACTTGCCTGTTTGCATAGAGTAAACAGGCAGAGTAGAGTGACAGCACAATTTGCATGTGTGCCTGCAAACTAAAACACAGCTGGTGTTTGATGTCTGCCAGCATGGAAAGTGTGCCTTTTAGCGCACACCGCTATAGAGAATATAAAGTGCTGCAATGCCCATAAATTAAGTCCAGTTGCCACAATGTTTCTAGCCTTCCATTTAACAGCAACAGCTGTAATTAAAGAGCCCCTTTACAAAGCTTGCAGAACACAAAGCTCCTAACTGCCAGAATATGACAAATAGGAAGAGCACTTTGAATACCCAAACTATCATACCCTCTGAAACTGACGGAGTTCACTTGTGTTATATTAGACCCCACAACTTTACAAGTACAATGACATTCCTGAAAGCTCCTGATCACAAGGTATGCACAGGACAATGTTGCTAACTTCCAAATTCTTGATATTAACCAAAATGGTAGAGCTAATATGCCAAAAAATAAAATAAAGCCTCTGAACATTATTTTGAAGGTAAGATTAATTGGATTGTTAACTTATTATTTATTATTTACACTCTGATGGCAACCCCAGTGGGCAGCTTGGCAAAGTCCCTGCCTTGGACTGTTCACTTCAGACTTGCTTTTGCTTTCATTGAAGTTAAGAGGAACAGGAATGGGCCCTCAGTTTGTATGTTGTTTGGGGCAGGGACTTTATACCCATCTGTTAAACAACTGAATACATGTCTTCACACCTGTTGGAAAAGCCTGCTGGCACATTACAAACCATTAAAAAATAAAATTAAAAAAGAGAATAGGTTGCAAGTGTAAATTTCTGAAGCTATAAGCTTGTACCAGCATAAATATCTGTTACTGAAAAACTTTGGTATTCTTTCAATAGCCAGTGCACTGGCTTATGACGTGCTACCATGACTGGATTTGATATTCATGGACCATGGTTTAGAATGAGAGTGTTGCAGATATCGAGGGATGCTAGAAAGGGTAAGAAGGGCTATCAAATGCCAGCTAGTGATGAAATGAGATGTTAGTAGTATTAACCAAGAAACAAGCTGGTTAATTGTTCTCCAAATCATACTTCTAGTATTGTCTGAGGAGCAATTCAATAGAAGAACAGATGGATTTAAAGAGGGCAGGGGTGAATGACAGTCCAGAATTTAGGTAAACAATCTAACATTCAAAAATGCTGCTCTTGGAAAGCACTCATAACATATGCACTTTGATACAAAATTCTGGGTATGGGTTAGCTCATGCCTATATATTAGTATCTTTCCCCCTGTCTACACACACAAGTAGCTGGTACCTGAGCTGGTCAAAAACCACAGAAACATTTCTGAAAATTAAAAAAAAAATCACTTGCAAAAAAATTTTCATTGAAACCTCGAATGTTTGAAAAAATCCAACTATGCTACAAGCTGGTCAAAAACAGCAAACAATTTTTTGCAAGAAAATTTGAAAAATAACAATTTAAAAATTAAAAAATTTCCAATTCCTGCCCATCTTCCATCCTAAAGGTGAACCTCCAAGCAAACCCAGAATTTCTTGTTTTGTCCTCTTTTGTTCCTTTATGATTCTTTTTATTTTAAACTAAAGGGGCACATGCGGAGTGTTTGTTTGCTTTTACTTTTGAAATATTAGGATTTCACTGTCTTCACTTTGCTTGTGGATTCTGGCAAGGTCTATTTTAGATAATATGGATAGTGATTTCATATGACACTGTTACCTCAGCTGCATCTCTTCCGCCACAAATGAGTGGAGAGGGGATGCTGACTCAAGAACATCCCTCTTCAAAGTCTCCAAATCTTGCTAGAGACCTACAGCAAAGCAAAGCAAGCGAGGACCTAATAATTCTAATGTACAAAGAGGCCTGCCAAGTGACACCAGCTTTCAGACTTTGCCTGTATGTCAGCTGGAATCTCATGCATCAAGCCGAGCTATGAGCAGGCTGCAGGCATTTGCCTGCGGTTGTGCTTTCCAGCCTGATGGGGTCACTGTGGCCTGTAACCACAGGCCTTCTCCTTAGCAGCCCCTTTTAGATTATAGCCAGGAGAAGGTGGTGGGTGCAGCACAAGGTGAGGGGGCCAATATTGCCCCCAAGATCCTTCCTAAATCACAGATTCCCAGCAAAAACAAATACACACCATTCCTCCTCTGGCAAACCCTCACCCTTCCCCAAGAGCCATAAGGATCCCACGGCTGCCAGCAACTCCAAGCACCTGAGCACTCCATCTCCTTTCTGCTTCCCCATCCAGTTAACCTGCCAGATAGCCCCCACATTACTCTTAACATTAGCTCCCAGAGAGAGAGCCACTGGCTTCGCCTCAGACAACCTTCAGCAACCACCATCTCCATTTGCCAAGTTTGGGCACCTCCATATCCTACACCTGCCATTGCTAAGAGCACAGTGTGTTGACTGTAAGCTACTGTTTATAGTGATATGATATGGTTATATTAAAAAAATTGTATAAAAGGTCACTTAGAGCATCACAAAAATGCAAACATGAAAAAAGCAGACAAATCATTTAAAAATAATTAACATTGAGACAGTCTTTATCCATTATTACACATACACACAAAAACAATGTTAAAAGATTATTATTAAGGTTGCAAAGTCAAGCATTCAAAAGTTAGGAAATGCCAGAATTAAGATTTGTTTGATTCCCTTGTGCACATACAACATGATAGTCATTAATTGTATGAACACATACCATTTTTCCACGACTCCTGCCTCATTTCGTGCACAAGACGGACAGTGCTCATTTAATGAGCAGTTATTCAATATTTTGTGTTATCCTCATATTCAGTGTGTGGCCCCAGGCCTTATTTACTGCACACTATCCAACGCTGCTCTGAAGACAGAATTATTAATTTCTACATGGGCTTTTCTATGGTGTTTATCATTATAACATTTGAATGTTTCACAAACATTAATGAATGTAAAAAGAAAAGGAGGCCTTGTGGCACCTTAGAGACTAACAAATTTATTTGAGCATAAGCTTTTGTGTAGCTCATGAAAGCTTATGCTCAAATAAATTTGTTAGTCTCTAAGGTGCCACAAGTCCTCCTTTTCTTTTTGCGGATACAGACTAACACGGCTGCTACTCTGAAACCTGTCATTAATGAATTTATTACTACAATGTCCCTGTGAGGTGAAGAGAGTGGCCAATGTCCCCATTTTACAGAAGAGGAACTGAGGCTGAGAGATTAAAGTCAAAAGTATCCACTAATTATGGGTGGCCAATTTGAGATGCCTGGGACGTGATTTTTTCAGAGTACAGTAAAGCCTCAGAGTTTCAAACACCTCGGGAAGGGAGGTTGTTTGTAACTCTGAAATGTTTGTAACTCTGAACAAAATGTTATGGTTGTTCTTTCAAAAGTTTACAACTGAACATTGACAATACTGTTTTGAAACTTTACTATGCAGAAGAAAAATGCTGCTTTCCCTTTATTTTTTTAGTAGTTTAGTACTGTACTGTGTTTATTTTTTTGTCTGTCTTTGAGGCTGCCTGATTGAGTACTTCCGGTTCTAAATGACGTGTGTGGTTGACTGGTCAGTTTGTAACTCTGGTGTTCGCAACTCTTAGGTTCTACTGTACTTACCAGTATATAGAACCTTATATATTCAAAGCACAGCTTGCATTGATTTCAGTAGCAGCTGAGAGTGCTCAGCACTTCTGTAAATCAGACCTCAGGGTCTCATGCTGGGCATCCAGAATATGAGGAACACACAATTAGTGAACACCTATGAAAAGTTTGCTTTAAATGACTGGCCCAGCATCACACAGGAACCCTGTGGCAGAGGCAGGAAAAGAATCCGATTTTCCAGAGCAGCATTCAACTGCCATGAAACCATCATTTCCCTTCCTACACTCCCCTGCCTCATTCACTACAAATCTTTAAACTTCTGCAGTAAGTGAAGCAAGGGTCTTTCAGACAACAGGGATTCTACACACAACAATCTCCTTCACTACACAATCCTGATTCATCCCAAAAGCAGGTCTAGCCTGTGCACTGAATGAGGCCTAGAAAAAAAAAGTGATTAGGTAATTAAAGACTATTATAATGCACACGCACAAGGGGGCTGAATTAAAGTTTGCAACAGCAACCTTAATTCTGGCATTTCCTAATTTTTGCATGCTTGACTTTCCAACCTTAATAAAATCTATTTAACATAGTTTGTCTGTTATTTCCTAGGTTTTGAAAAAAGCAAACTGAAAGGGTACTGGAAAGGATCATCAGCAGGGTTGGAACCTTTAGATCCATCACACAGACCTCTGCTACCTGACCTAACAGAGTAATAGATTGCAGTAGTAGGCTGTCATCCTCTGTGTGGACCAGCACTAGAAGGAAATGAGACACACCCTTTGCCAGTGAATTTCAGAGATATTTGCTGACAGTAGAGGAATTGAGAGACTCAGAAATAATAGGTCAGGGATAGTCAATTATTTTTTGTCAAGGTCCAAATTTCAAGAAACATTTTTCACACCACAATAACAATAATGATAATAAGTCAATAAAAAGATTTTGCAGTCCGTTCAAAAGATCTGGTGGTCCAGACTTGGCCCGCGGTCTGCCTATTGACCACTCCTGTAGTAGGTTCTGTTACAGTTTGTGTGGGGGTGTGGTGGGGAGGGGAGTGTTCTCTAGTGGTCACAGTTCCTTCTGCCTGTTCCCACCAAACTTGATTCCTTCTGCTCTGTCCTCTCTAATGTATCTCTGTCCCAGTCCTTTCTGTCCCCTACCCTGGCACCTCATATCCCAATCCTGTACTCCTCATTTAGTATCAACACTCAAATTTCTAATCTCAGTCCCAGTTTCCTTGCCCAGCCACTCCCAGTCTCTGACCCCCGACTCCTTGTCCATTGTCAGTCTCCCTCCTACATTAGCTCCCAGTTCTTCCCTGCCTGTTTCCCTCCCCAGCTCCCAGTCTCCTTGCCCAGCCCGCCTCATTCTCCCCCTAATTCCTAGTCCCAGTTTCCCTTCCCCACTGCACCAGCCTCCAGTCTGAGTCTTCCCCCCATAACCCTCAGGCTCACTGTCTTAATCTACTCCTCAACCCTGGCCCGATTCTTGCCCATTCTGCATTTGAATCGGGCAGCTTGCTCCTCCTCATGGCCGGCATCCAGCAGGGGGAACATTGGAAGTACAGGAGAGACAGTCTTTCTACTCTCAGTTCTGGTGCCTGGACCTGGAACTGGTCCAGTTCAGAGTAGCCCAGAGTTGCAATTACAGTAAAAGTCCTGCTAAGCCCCAGAAATGAGCATGTTCAGTACAGATGGAATCTTCAAGGAATTTAACTGCTAAGCTCTAGACAGTTTCTACTGAGCATATTTGAGCTGTGATTTTTCAAAGGCTTATAACTCAGTGGGTGGATTTTCACAGAGACAGCACAAGGCACATTCTGACACACAGGCCATTCCCTTCTAAATTCAGGGTCCCTGCTCCAAAGCATGAAGTGCTAGAGCTTCTCAAAGAAAAGGTTGCTAGCTGGTTTTTTGTTTGTTTGTTTTTTGATATGGATAGAGAACATATTTTTCCCTAACTTAATTCTTAGAAATTGGTTGAACCATTTTGGGTGAAATTTTCCCAAAAAATCAGCCTGAGGCAGACACTCAATATGGAAAATATCAGCCCAAATGTTTAAAGTTTGAAAAAGTTACAAGCAACTGAAAACAGGGGAAGTGTCAGGCAACCTTAATAGGCAGTGTTACCATCCTCACCTATAATGAAGAGAATGTACACATTATAATTAAGGATGCAAGTTTGCCACGGAGATCACAGATTTTTGCTTTGCACTTGGCTTTTAATGTAAACAAGGCAGCTGACACCTGGCTACCATCCTCTGACAAACTAAAGAATGACAGGTTTCAGAGTAGCAGCCGTGTTAGTCTGTATTCGCAAAAAGAAAAGGAGTACTTGTTGCACCTTAGAGACTAACAAATTTATTAGAGCATAAGCTTTCGTGAGCTACAGCTCCGATGAAGTGAGCTGTAGCTCACGAAAGCTTATGCTCTAATAAATTTATTAGTCTCTAAGGTGCCACAAGTACTCCTTTTCTTTTTAAAGAATGACAGAATACACTGCGTGAGACAAACCAGCAACACGAACACTTCTCTGTGATTTATAACATCAAAGGCAGATATCTGAAATCTGGTCTGTTACATGAAAACCTGAAACTTAATCAAATGAAATTCACAGTAGCTGCCAATGTATCAGTTTCTCAAATATGCTTTAGGTGAGGGTTTGTGCAGTGTTCTAACTCCACACGAAAACTGGGGTGGACTATAAAAGTTGTCTCAAAGCTGGCAATTTGATACATCTACATCCTGTCTTCAAGTTAGTGCTAATGACAAGAGAGAAATGCTGATTAAATTATAAGCACAGAATGTTAAAGCACAATATTCTCTTTTCTTGACAAGAAAAAAATGGAGTCTTTTAACATTATGTTATCTTTGCGGACACTATTCATACCACATATAGAGTGAGGTGGTTTTGGTTGTTTTTTTAAAGTGCACCACAATTAGGTCCTCAGCAATGCAGTCAGGGGTACGTTCCCCCACCCCCCCAATATCCTTGCCAGACACAGCCAGCAAAAGCGCTAGTGCTGATGCAGTTATACCAGCAAATATGTTCTGTTGATGGTATAGCTTATTTCTTTTGGGAACTAGTTTAACCTATACCAGCAAAAAACCCCTCTTTTACCAATATGGGCTGTCCCCACTCTGGGTGGGTGGGTTGTTGATATAGTTGTACCAGGATAACTATAATGGCAAACTCCTTCAAATGTAGACAAGGCCATATTCTTTGTCCACTGGGGCCTCATCTAAAGGCCACTGAAGTCAACAGGCCATTGAAGTCTTCCTATTGACTTCAGTGGGCTTACATCAGGCGCCAGTAAATTATAAGGTAATACTGTGGGGCCATGCGGGTACCCATCGCAGTGCCGCTGATTTGAAGGTATACATTGTCACCAAATGTGAAATAGTTATGGGTCAGGACAAAGTCACAAAGTTCAGCCACCAGGTTAGCCATGACAGTATCGGGGATACTGTTCCTGACGGCTCGTTGTCCATCTTTGTGTGGAATGTTGGTGTAGAGGGCTTCTACATCCATAGTGGCTAGGATGGTGTTTTTAGGAAGATCACCAATGGACTGTAGTTTCCTCAGGAAATCGGTGGTGTCTCGAAGATAGCTGGGAGTGCTGGTAACGAAGGGCCTGAGGAGGGAGTCTACATAGCCAGACAATCCTGCTGTCAGGGTGCCAATGCCTGAGATGATGGGGCGTCCAGGATTTCCAGGTTTATGGATAGAATACCCCAGGTCGGGGCTCCAGGGGTGTGTCTGTGCGGATTTGTTCTTGTGCTTTTTCAGGGAGTTTCTTGAGCAAATGCTGTAGTTTCTTTTGGTAACTCTCAGTGGGATCAGAGGGTAATGGCTTGTAGAAAGTGGTGTTGGAGAGCTGCCTAGTAGCCTCTTGTTCATACTCCGACCTATTCATGATGACGACAGCACCTCCTTTGTCAGCCTTTTTGATTATGATGTCAGAGTTGTTTCTGAGGCTGTGGATGGCACTGTGTTCTGCATGGCTGAGGTTATGGGGTAAGCAATGCTGCTTTTCCATAATTTCAGCTCGTGCACGTCGGCGGAAGCAGTCTATGTAGAAATCCAGGCTGCTGTTTCGACCTTCAGGAGGAGTCCACCCAGAATCCTTCTTTTTGTAGTGTTCGCAGGAAGGTCTCTGTGGGTTAATATGTTGGTCAGAGGTGTGTTGGAAATATTCCTTGAGTCTGAGACGTCGAAAATAGGATTCTAGGTCACCACAGAACTGTATCATGTTCGTGGGGGTGGAGGGGCAAAAGGAGAGGCCCCGAGATAGGACAGATTCTTCTGCTGGGCTAAGAGTATAGTTGGATAGATTAACAATATTGCTGGGTGGGTTACGGGAACCATTGTTGTGGCCCCTTGTGGCACCAGTCCTTGCTTACAGACAGCCCCCCAATCTGAAGCAAATACTCACCAGCAACCACACACCACACAACAGAACCACTAACCCAGGAACCTATCCTTGCAACAAAGCCCGTTGCCAACTCTGTCCACATATCTATTCAGGGGATACCATCATAGGGCCTAATCACATCAGCCACACTATCAGAGGCTCGTTCACCTGCGCATCTACCAATGTGATATATGCCATCATGTGCCAGCAATGCCCCTCTGCCATGTACATTGGCCAAACTGGACAGTCTCTACGTAAAAGAATGAATGGACATAAATCAGACGTCAAGAATTATAACATTCATAAACCAGTTGGAGAACACTTCAATCTCTCTGGTCACTCGATCACAGATCTTAGAGTGGCTATACTTCAACAAAAAAGCTTCAAAAACAGACTCCGAGAGACTGCTGAATTGGAATTAATTTGCAAACTGGATACAATTAACTTAGGCTTGAATAGAGACTGGGAATGGATGAGTCATTACACAAAGTAAAACTATTTCCCCATGGTATTTCTCCCTCCCACCCCACCCCCCACTGTTCCTCTGATATTCTTGTTAACTGCTGGAATTAGCCTACCTTGCTTGTCACCATGAAAGGTTTTCCTCCTTTCCCCCCCCTGCTGCTGGTGATGGCTTATCTTAAGTGATCACTCTCCTTACAGTGTGTATGATAAACCCATTGTTTCATGTTCTCTGTGTGTGTGTATATAAATCTCTCCTCTGTTTTTTCCACCAAATGCATCCGATGAAGTGAGCTGTAGCTCACGAAAGCTTATGCTCTAATATATTTGTTAGTCTCTAAGGTGCCACCGGTACTCCTTTTCTTTTTGCGAATACAGACTAACACGGCTGCTACTCTGAAACCTGAGATAGCTGACCTGACAATCAACCAGGCTTGTCTCATCTGAAACATGTCAAAGGTTGGAAAACAATATTGAAATATACCCAAAACATACCCCATATATATATAGGTATACCTTGTATACCCAAGATATACCCTAATAATCCTTTGTCTTTAGTGATAAACAGTTCAGCCCCTGCTGCTTGTTGCATCCTGTGAATTTCCTCTATTGTTGACTCCACAATCTCTGCTTTTCCCTATGGCTCAGTATACAAGTAGGTCTACATTGTGAGGCAGACAATACACAATGTGCACAGGACCGGACAGGGAGATAAACACTTATCTCCTGCCTAAAAGAAACATGTCCAAGGTGTGTCACCTCTTGGTGACCTGCCTTCAGTCCAAGACCTTAAAAATGTAACTCTTTAAATATTATCAGAACATATATTTTGTAATGACTATGATAACCAGTGGGCTACTAGCTTTCAATAGAGACCTCACGTGCCACTCTTTGGTGAACTATTATGCAGATGTCTGCCAAGGGGATCCCTGTAAAATCCTATGCACCTCCTATAGCTGCTTTCAGTTGGCACCAAGAGGTCCCTGGGTCACAGTATGGAAAATCCTAAACTTATGATAGGTTCCTAAGGTTTATATTAACTTACATGTGCGGTTGTTTTAGTTAAGTTTAATCTGAATTAAATACAGAACACAACTAATCATTGTTTGAATATTCTGTTTATGACATTGTTGAGTCAAGACCTTTGAAGTGCAATTCTAAAGTGACACTGTATGAGAAGGCATTGTACAGTTCTATATTAGGGTGTCTCCATGATTTCCAGATCCAATTTGTTCAGTTCACAAGTAAAAAGATGGGTTCCCCCGTCCCAACTGTCACGCCTGCAAACTGTGCCTGGGATCAGAAAGTCAAGTCGGAGTGCTTTCCTTACTGAGAATATACTATTTCCATAGGCCAAATTCTAAAATCTGTGAAACCTCACTGGGTCTGATTCTGATCTCACACCAGTTTTATTCCAGAACAGCTTCAATTGAGTTATTCCAGATTTAGGCAAAGTAATTAAAAACATATTTAACTGTAAGCACCTGCTTAAATTCATCCCTGTTCAGTAAAGCACTTAAGCACCTGCTTAAATACTTTGCCTAATTTGGTATAATGTAAATCAGAATTTAGCCCATTGTCTCCCAAGTTCAGACTCTCAGTTACACTTATTAATGATGTTCTAGGCTACGGACTACAGGGCTTGCAGGCCACTCTCCCTTAGGCCAAACCCACCATGCACAGCACAGCCTGCATGCCCTGCTGATAAAAACTGAAAAGAGGACATACTTGTTCAATTCAAGCTCTTCCCTTCTCTACCCCTTCCCCAGAAACTGTTTTGGGAAGGTTCTAGTAAAATGAGCAATGTTCACTTTTCCACCAGATATTTGGTGGAGTGATTGCTACTGTTATTGACACTACTGCTGTTCCTTCCTGGACAGGCTTCTTTCTCCCACCGCCTCAGTGAAAACAGCCCCAGCCCTTTCTAATATGCAGGAATTCTATTCCATCCGTAGTCTCCTGGTTTGCTGCAGTGTCACTAAGCCAGCTCCAGTGGCTGACATTTTTTTAATTGGATTTTTCTGATTATAGAGTTTCTCCTGCACTGAACTGTATGCCATGTTGAGACATTTCTTTAATCTTTGAGATGCTTAATTATCAGCTTGCCTTTGTGACATCATGACATTTTTGTCCTGAATTTAAGCACTTCATCTGCCTTGCTCAATTCTTTTTCAGACTCTCATAAAATGAGAGTACTTATTATGCCAATTAGTTTGGTTTTATCCAACTCAGTAAGTAACGGATGAGCCATCCTAAAGAATGAACATTTGTTTAATCTCCACTGAGGTTTAGATGTGTGCATATGGTTGGGACTGCAGTCCTCTTTCCTGCTACTCTTCCCAGCCCCGTGCCCAGCATATCAGGGTAGTCTTCATTCAAGGTGGCGAGACATTTGATTAATCCTTTCCCCATCTGTGGCACTACAATTATACTTCATAAAAGATAGGGAAAGAGGACATTTTTCTCTAACCAGTAAGGCAAATTCCTTGTAGAAGACATTCTTCAGGCTGGAGGATTGGTCGCATATACCTGCTGGAAGCAGGCAGCAATTCCATGCCTATTCTAAAAGGCTTAAAAGTTAGCAGCTATAATGCTAACACCAACCAAACAGAATGCATGCTCTTCATTTTTAGAGGTGGATGGTTTCATCCAGGTTGGTGGATGTCTACCTAAGAGAAAATAAACAATACAAATATGTCCACACTCTCATATGGGTTTCAGAGTAGCAGCCGTGTTAGACTATATTCACAAAAAAGAAAAGGAGGACTTGTGGCACCTTAGAGACTAACAAAATTTATTCGAGCATAAGCTTTCGTGAGCTACAGCTCACTTCATCGGAATGCATCCGATGTCTTCACTTCTCTGTGTCCAACTTAACAGAAAGTATAGCACATAACATTTTTCTATTATAAATGGCTCTCTAAATAGAATGAATCCCCCTTCTCTCTTATTATTTCAGATAATGAAACTTTATTTTTACTTATTCTGTAAAAATAAAATTTCATTTCACCTTTATAGTTTTTCTCTCATATAGAACAATGTTCATGAAGTGTCATTTAATGAGCCTTTGGTTTCCAAAGTCCTAGAGAGAAATGTTAATTGGGCCCATTAGAGTCATTTGTAAGCTATAAGATACCACTCAACTCTTTTTACTTCTCTTCAGGGACAATCATGAAGTTTTGTAAAGAAAAAAAATTCCATAAGTGTATAAGGTAATTCCTCCCTGTTTTTCAGTAATCTTCTACTCACAGACATGGATAACGAATTAGAACAACAAACAAAAGTAGACAACAAATGAGAAAGCCAAGTGAATTTAGCAGATCCAGCATAACACATGGGGTTTGTAACACCATCTATTACTAAAAAGAAAAGGAGTACTTGTGGCACCTTAGAGACTAACAAATTTATTAGAGCATAAGCTTTCGTGAGCTACAGCTCACTTCATCGGATGCATTTGTAGCTCACGAAAGCTTATGCTCTAATAAATTTGTTAGTCTCTAAGGGTCCACAAGTACTCCTTTTCTTTTTGCGAATACAGACTAACACGGCTGCTACTCTGAAACCATCTATTACTAAGGTTGCCTGACGCTTCCCATTATAAGACCCTGTTTTCTGTTGTTTATAACTTTGCCAAACTAACCATTTTGGGCTGAAATTTTCCATGCTAGATGTCTGCCTCAGGCTGTTATTTATTAATTATTACTTTTGAAAACTTCAGCTAAAACAATTCCCGCCATTTCTGAGAATGAGGCTCAGGGAAAAAACATTGTTTTGCCCATTTTCAAAAGTTTTGTCAGCCTTTACATTGAAAATCTCTAGCACCCCTATGCCTTTGAGCAGAGACTTGAAATTTGGAAAGGAGTTGCCTTTGTGTCAGGGACGTCTGTTTGGCCATCCTCATGAAAACTGCCTGAATGTGGACAAGTTATAAGTCCTTGAAAAATTGCAATTTGCACATGCCCACTAGAGACTTCTTAGCGTCTAGCACAGGGGTCAGCAACCTTTCAGAAGTGGTGTGCCAAGTCTTCATTTATTCACTCTAATTTAAGGTTGTGTGAGCCAGTAATACATTTTAACGTTTTTAGAAGGTCTCTCTCTATAAGTCTATATTATATAACTAAACTATTGTTGTATGTAAAATAAACAAGGTTTTAAAAATGTTTAAGAAGCTTCATTTAAAATTAAGTTAAAATGCAGATCTTATCAGTTTAATGCAGTGCTTCTTAACCTGGGGTGCACAAACCCCCTTGGGGTGCGAGATGTCCTTTCTGGGGGCGTGAGACATGAGATTTTTTTAGAAGGTAAATAATCAAAAACCCAAGTTAAGCACAGGCACATAAGTACAACTACTTTGTTTCATCAAACTTCTGTATTTATTAGCATTATACATTTTTTAAAGATTAGTGTAATATACAAAGTTTTTAAGCTAATTGTAGTGTAATTTTTGATAAGGTCTGCAGAGCGCTGGGCCGGCTGCTGGTACCCCAAGCCGGCAGGAGGATTGAGCAGGACTGGAGGCCTGGACCCTGGCTGGCAGGGGGCTGGGCAGCTGGAGCCCCAGACCAGCAGTGAAGTGAGTGGGGCTGGCAGCTGGTATCCCAGGCCAGCAGCAGGCTGAGCTGGCAGATGGCTGGGACCCCAGCTGGTAAAGGACTGGCAGCCGGAACCCCAGACTGTCAGCGGGGCTGAGCTGGGTGGCGGACATAACCCCAGACTGGCAGCGGCTCACCTGCCAGCCAGAATCCCAGACGCCGGCCACGGTCAGCCCACTGCTGGACAGGGGTTCCGTTCACTCAGGCCGGCAGCGGGCTGAGCGGGGCCAGCGGCCAAGACCCTGGCTGGCAAGGGGCTGGTGGCCGGAACTCCAGACCGTCAGCGGGCTGAGTGAGGCCGGCGGTCAGACCCCCACACCACTCGGAGTGGATGAGTCATTACATAAAGTAAAACTATTTCCCCATGTTATTTCTCCCCCGCACCCCACCCCCCACTGTTCCTCAGACATTCTTGTTAACTGCTGGAAATGGCCCACCTTGATTATCACCACAAAAGGTTTTCCTCCTTCCCCCACTCCTTCCTGCTGGTAATAGCTCATCTTAAGTGATCACTCTCCTTACAGTGTGTATGATAAAACCCATTGTTTCATGTTCTCTGTGTGTGTATATAAATCTCCCCACTGTATTTTCCACTGAATGCATCCGATGAAGTGAGCTGTAGCTCACGAAAGCTTATGCTCAAATAAATTTGTTAGTCTCTAAGGTGCCACAAGTACTCCTTTTCTTTTTTGCGAATACAGACTAACAGGGCTGCTACTCTGAAACCTGTTATCATACAAACTGTGAGAGGCTAATTAGTTAAGATGAGCTATTATCAGCAGGAGAAAAAAACTGTTGTAGTGATAATCAAGATGCCCATTTAGACAGTTGACAAGAAAATGTGAGGATACTTAATTTAGGGAAATAGATTGAAAGGATCAGATAATTTGCATTTAGAGTACCATGGGATCCAGGCCTTTTCACAGTACAGCTATTAGCAGTCTCTTTCAAATGCCAGATCCCTGTCCATGCGTCATGCCAAAGTTTTTAATAGACTAAATCTTTGTTAACTTTAAGTTTAGGACCTGCACCGGGTCCTTGGCTCCCCCAGCTCACAGTGTCTTTCCAAATTCATAACCTTTGCAAGGGTCCTGGCTCCTCCCATTGCTGCATTTGGAGGCTGAAAAAGTTCCTCAGGACTCTAGATCCTTTGCTTTATGATGCTCTGTGAAGCTTAAGAGCAATCCCAAGGGTACCTTTTTCTTCATCACATCTTGCCCTGAACATGGGGCATGGTTGACTTGAGGGAGGCTTCTCTGCTCCTTGAAGTCTTTGAACCATGATTTAAGGACTTCAATAGCTCAGACATGGGTGAGGTTTTTCATAGGAGTGGGTGGGTGAGATTCTGTGGCCTGCGCTGTGCAGGAGGTCGGACTAGATGATCAGAATGGTCCCTTCTGACCTTAATATCTATGAATCTATGTTTCTAAAAGTGTTCTTCAGGTTGTATAGATTACACACCATGCCTCTTGGACCATGCAGATGCTAGACAGTGCCCTTTCTGCCCGGTGGGTCCTTAGTAAGTCTTTATAAAGAGTTACTAAATAACAAGGCAGATTTTTGTAAATGTATCCTTTTAAAATTATGATTGCGCTTTAAGTATTCTATGCACCAAATCTTTTAGCTAAAGTGACCCAGTAGGTAAGACACTTGAGAGAATATTTTAAAAAGTGTAATTGTAAAGCATTGATAACTTTAAAATATTACAAGTACTTGTCTTCAAACTTTCCAGAAAACAAGCACATTAGAACTTTCCCCTGTGTAAGTATATAAGGGAGGAAATATCATGTTCATCTCAGAACCTTGGGTACAGCTTTGGCGAAGCAGCTGCTACTCAGTGGCTCTATAGTCAGAGTGATTTTTAAAGACCTAGAACTCAAAATTGTCATTTTGCAGGAAACAATTGTTGCTTCCCACTGTTCAGTGAAACTATTGCTACAAACAAAAAAGTACTGTAATTGCTAGACAAACAAGTCAAATATGCAAGCTAGGATTAGAATCCTGTTCCTTTAGTTCTAAAAACAAGAATACAGGTCCCTACTACTTCAGCTAAGAGGAAGCCTCTATTACAGAGGTAGGTTATAGAAGGATCTTTATGTTCCCTCACAGCTGCAGCCCGCCACCTAATGCTCACTATAATCTAACAATTGATAATATTTTTGCTTAATTACAACCTCTTTACTGCAAAAATTCCCTATGCAGGAATTGTCAAGGAGATGTAACAAGGTAAACAGCTTGAAGGGGCAACAATAAGCTATATTTTAGTTAGAGTTGCACAAAAATGTTAGATAGAGGTCAAAATTCTAAATCACGGTACTATTTTCATGATCTGAAATCTAAGCAGATTGATTAATTTTCTTCAAACTTTTCAGAAATGTTTTCATTAGCTTTCGGAGTAAATATAGTAATTATAATGATGTGATTCAGATGTTCTTGAAAAGCCTGAAGAGCATCTTCCCTATTCTGCTCAATATCAAAGAAATCTATTGATAAACTTTTATTCCTCCTCTTGGATGGGAACAGTGGGATTCTTAATTTGGAACTCGTGTCAATATCTTGTTTTGCGACTATAGTGGCACTTTTACAGGATTTCTCATCTGTGCCCAAAAAATCTCTGAAATCCAGCTTCTCCTTGAAGAAAACATGAGCTCAAGATTTGTTTTCTTGGGAAAACACTATCTAAAATAAGGCATTATGAAACTCACTTGGTTAACTACGGTACAATATTTCTAGCCTGAACAATTTGAGGACTTAGTTCAATCTAAAGTAGTAATTCTCCATGTAGAGATCATTCTTCTACCCTATACCATGTCCTCTAGAAACAGATACATTCCAGTGCAGAACAACAAGATTCACTGTGGGTATCTCTGGGAAAAAATGTCCCCTGTGTATTATCTCACAAAGCCAATTGACTTGGCTCATATGTTTTCCTCTTCCTGAAGAGATTTTTAAATCACTCATTGATGAGAAAGTGCAGTTAATCTCTTGTCAATGGCTTAATCTAAGGACTACCGTGAAAAATGAAAAAGCCATAAAGCCCATGCAGTTTATACTATCTCTGCAAGATACTAAATTTAGTGAAAGATTTTCATATCCTACTCCTGCGCAGACACACATGGACTTGCAGCATTATTTCTTTCTCATAAAATCAGAAATATCTGTAATCTCCCCTAAATCTTATGAGCAACCATCTTGTTTGATCATCAAAACAGAATGAGATGGTTTCGGGAAAAGAAAGACACTTGGCAGATTGCCATCTCTACTCCTCCAGAACTTTCTATGCTCTGAATTCACTGTAAAGACCATTTTCCTCCAGATGTCACTGAAACACACATTTTCCTATCATTTTCAGAGATGAATCTATTATTTCTTATTCTTATTATTTCAAAGTCCTCTAGAAACTATATCCTAATGTCCTCCATGAATCAGTCTTTTAAACAAGACACATTTCCAAAGAAGAAGCAACATGCAGATAGTATCCCTTTCATGTTGGTAGGTTGACAAGCTTCTTTGCCCAACTCAGCAAGGCACTTAGGCATGTGAGTAAGTTTAAGCACATGCATAGTCCCATAAAGTTCAATGCAGCTGGAGGGCCTTCAAGAAGAAAGTGACATGGTCTGATCAACAGGCAAGGAATGCTATTACTATTATTGGTATTACACTAGTGCTTAGAACCCCAACTCAGATCAGGGACCCATTGTGTTCGGCTACGTACAGACAAACAGGAAGAGGCAGTCCCTGCCCTATGCTGTTTACAATCTAAACAGACCAAGCGGGGGGGAAGGAGGGGTCAGGGAAGAGAGGCACAGATAGCATGTCTATACTGCATTGTAAATCCAGGTCCATGGGATTTGAGCTTGTGAACTCAGTGTTTCCAAGCCCATGCTTGAGCATCCACACTGCACAGTAAACCTGGGCTTACAATTACTGGATCTGGGTCTCTCAGCCATGCTAACATATCCATACTGTACTACGCAGACCTTCTGACTCAGCTCTCAGGCTTGAGCTGCATACACAGTGCCAAATGACAGGGGGGCTCAGGCTCTGATCCACCTCCCCAGCAGGGTCCTCACTTCAGACTTATTTGTGTGTGGATGGAAGAGGGATTTGGACTCAAACCTGAGTAAGAGCCTGGGCTTAGTGTGCAGTGTACACACAGCTAAAGAGATGAAGTGACTCGCCAAAGATGAAAGTGTAATATAGTAGAACCTCCGAGTTACGAACACCTCAGGATTGGAAGTCGTTCATAACTCTGAAACGTTCATAACTCTGAACAAAACATTATGCTTGTTCTTTCAAAAGTTTACAACTGAACATTGACTTAATATGGCTTTGAAACTTTACTATGCAGAAGAAAAATGCTGCTTTTAACCATCTTAATTTAAATGAAACAAGCACAGAAAGAGTTTCCTTACCCTATCAAATCTTTTTTAAACTTTCCCTTTATTTTTTTTAGTAGTTTACTTTTAATGCAGTACTGTTCTGTACAGTATTTGCTTTTGGGTCTCTGCTGCCTGACTGCGTACTTCTGGTTCCAAATGAGGTGTGTGGTTGACTGGTCAGTTCATAACTCTGGTGTTTGTAACTCTGAGGTTCTAGTGTACTGGCCGACAGTACAATGACACCCTACCCCTATGACTGTGACGTATGTGATGGTGGTGGTGGAGGAGAGGGTGCAGGAGAAGCCAAAGAGCCATCATTCTATTCACCTCTCGGGGCTGTCAAGGCACTCTGCACAGCCAGTATGTGGTCAGGACTCATTGCCTTCTGAGCACCACCAGCTGGAGATGCCTGGAGCCAGGAGAAAATTCGTTCTCAGTGCAGTCTTGTCCTCTACCAAGCCTGTGCAAATTTCAGAGAAAATACTCTCTGGATTTGAAGCTAGTCCTGTCCAGTACACAGGGGAGTGCGGAGAGGGCACATCCTCTGAAATGCGGGCCCAGCTGGAGGCTTAGGTCTTGACCAAAGCCCACTGAAATCAATGGGAGTCTTTCCATTGACTTCAATTAGCTCTGGATAAAGCCCACAGAGCATTCCCAAGTATTTTTAAATGATTATTTTTAGGTGGAGAACAAAATGAATCTGGTTTCAATTGTGATGCCAGATAGCACTGATTTATCCAGACAAGCACCAAAGGTGAAAGGGCAGATGTTTGGAAACACCTGACCTCTACTCCTCTATGGCCTCAACATCACCTGCATTCATGTTTTCTCCAGAGAAGTTCTCCACCCAAATGGCTGAGCTACCATCTCCTTTCTGGCTGTGGGGCCATTGTGGGTCTCCAGCAGGAAATATCCAAGGCCACCACTGCTTTGCTGATAGTGGAAGGAGCAGATGAATAAACGAGAGTATATGCTGTGTGAAGAAAAAGTACTTCCAGAAGTAAGAGAGCTGTTCTAGGATAAACACCTGTCTGAAGTTTTATTTCTAAATGTCAATCTTTTCCAAAGCCTGGGCATTTGAATCCATGCTACGTGGCAAAATTCAAACAGGTCACTTTCCTACCAGGCAGGAATAGAACGAGGCAGTTGAGGAGGAATGGATGACGAAAGGCTCCCAAAGGGAGAGGAGATGCTTCAGTTCAACTGATTGTCTTTCCTGCCTACTGCTGCTGTTGATCCTGCACTTTGTGATGTGCACAGCATGTTTCAGAATATGTCTTAACCAGCCAGGGATGTAATGGCAGGGGGAGGCATGGGGCAAGTTTAGTCAAATTTCTCTGTACTATATAAAGGCAGAAAATCGATATATTAGTATTTCTACAGTGTCATGTGTGTGCACAGTGCTGTACAAACATATGCTGATGTAAAAAGGCAAGCTCCCCATCATCAAGAGCCTTCAATCTAAGTAATACAAATGAGGGTGATGGAACGTCTCTCCAAAAGAAGATGAAACATATGTTCAAAACTCTGCTGTAAAAAAAAAAAATCTACTCTGTCTCACATTCTGGCCATGTTCACCCCTCATCAAATATCTTCACTGGATTCCTGTTGTATCCTGTATCAAAATTCAAGCTCATTTTGCATCTCACAATTTATCTCCTTCCTACCTCCTTCTGCTCTCTCACACACCTTCTTTGCACAACTGTTTCAGATATTGGTGGTTGCATGACTTTTGCCATTATGTTGGCAGCTACACTGGCAAAATAAAATAAGGACTCCTGCTACAGCAAGTAAACCTCCCATTTGTGCAATCTGGATAGAAATGCTTACACACTTTATCTACTTTGTACAAATGTAAGGTAGTCACTGAGAGTTCCTTTGCTAGGATCCACAGGATGGTTTCACTGTACAAACCATGAAATATCAAGTCTCTAAATTACAATACTGCTCACCTCTCAGTAAAAGGGATGGATAGTAAAATGTCACAGATGGCTGCCAGAACTAAAGCTCAGAATTTCAACATACCCATTACTGAGACATCATATTCTATCAGCAGAGTCGCTTCCTGTCCACACTGTTTCAGTATACTCATGGCTTCAGCATGTGACGTTCCAAGGAGTCGAATTCCATCAACACTCAGCAACCTGTCACCAGGTTTGATTGTGCCCTCTCTGAAGAGAAATTAAAGGAACAGTCCTTATTAATTTAATATCAGGTAGTTTGGAGATAATAGCCACTTATGCAAAGCGATTCACTCACGCCCCTTCTGACATCTGTCCTACTTGACTTTACTCTTAACATTTACTTTGACAGTAAAAATGTTCATGGGCCATTGTGAAAAGGAAATGGCTTTAATCGGAAAAATCAGTGATGGGAAAAACCACCCATCACTAAATAATCAAGTCACAGTGGACTGCTATTAGGTATTGTTTTGTTTTGTTTTTTACAATATATGCGCTCTCTCTCTCTCTCTCACACACACACACTCATGAAAAAGCAGATTGCTAACTGTAAGGGATCACCTCCTGATTTTCATCCCTCAACCCATTTGGACAGTTCTCTTCTTCCCCACTTGCTATCTGAAAGAAAATTGGCTAGCAATGCCATCCACTCTCCTAGGCATATATCACAACATATCCTGAATTATAAGAGGAAATGAAAGTATTCCTATTCTTAACCCAGGTTTCAGAGAAAAGGGCAGGGAGGGAGAGAAACAGAAAAAAAAAGAAGACTGATCTCTTGAACATTTGTTATTTATTAATTTTAGCCAGAGACAAAATTTCTAAGCATTAGCCAGAGAATGCAGCGTCCTTTAAAGAAACTGTGCGTTTAGTTCCTTTAGTGTTTTAAGGACACCAGTGCCATTTCTGAAAATGTAATTGACATATAGACTCACTTATCAAAATAGCTTTTTTCTCCTTTTTCGTACAGACATGGGATTTATATATATGTATATACAGAGAGAGAGAGAGAAAATATGCTAATAGGGCCACATCCTAAACTGCTTACTCAGGACTGATTGAGTGGAAATTAATCCTTTGAAAGGACTGAGCACGAACGCAGGTCAGGATTGGCTCTAATATTTGCCCAGAAAAAACCCCCCACACATCTAGATCATTTGTTTCTGTAGTGCAAGAGAAATACATTTTGAAATACAGTGTGGAATTAAACTGTACATTAAGGTTGCACTACGCATCAAAAGATCGTTTGTAAGCTGTGAAGAGCATGCGATAATCCCATCACAGCATTTTTTAGGATTTCTAATTCATCTCTCTCTCGCTATATATATATTTTAAGTGTGTGACAGGCAATTATGAAACAAGCAGCTCAGTCTCTTAATTAAAATTCATGCTATGTTGTCATGCGCCAACTTCCTATGGTTGCCTATTGTTATTACAATGAAATGCATAATTTTTTAATTTCAAAGGATTGGTTTTGAATGTGTCTATTGTACTCCACAGATGTCTGTCTTAACTTCTGCCCCAGACAATCTAACCTTTCTCTCTTTCTCTTGCTACAAAGGAAAATGAATTGTACCTGTCAGCAGGCCCTCCAGGTCTAACACATGTTATTACAACAGGACGAGATTTATTTCTGTCATCATGTGCTCCACCTAGAAAAGGGAATAAAACACCCTCGTACTTTTTTTTTTAAATGAAAACTCATTTCCAAAATGCAATTCCAAAGGCTTGCAGCATGCAGACTTACAGACTGGTTAGAAAAGCAAGAATGATTAAGCCACTAAAATATACCTAGGTGGCTGCATATGTGGAGTAGGGCTATGCTAGTTTAGAATACAGGTGATTTCTACTCTACTGCTCCTTTAGAATTGGATTTGTTAAATGAGGATATTCATTTCTTAACCTCCCACCCCCAAATTCATTCCTTTTTTTGTTCTCAGAACGCCCTCTTTACGCCGACATTAGCACTAGGTATCCTGAATACTTTGCTGCACCGAGGAGGGGAAAATCTGTACTTAGAAGAGCACAACAATGACCACTGGGAAACCCTACGCATTGAAAAAGACCGAGGACACTGCTTTCCCTGAGATTAGGATTCTGTTACAGGTTCTGTGGCCTGCAATGTACAGGAGGACAGGCTAGTTGATCATGAATGCCCTTCGCATTCATTGAAGTCTATGAGCTAATAAACTCCCACAATTTACCACAGGAGTATCATTATCTAAAAGCTGCATAAAATTTTTCTGTTCTCTAATTCAGTGTGAAGACTCTCATTCTACTATAGAGACTGGGGATGTTTCTCAACTATAAATCAAATTTTAATAGCTAGCTTATACAAATAGTGTATAAGATATCTCCTTTAAGAGCCCTGATCCCATTGCAAATGGTAAACTTCCTATTTACTTCACTGGGACCAGGATTTGGCCTTGTGCGACCCAAAGTCAGGTATGTTATTGGCATAGTGGATTCATTACTATTGCTCCATAAATAAAAATGTATACCAGTTCATAAACACAGAACATTAAGTATAGAAGAAATTATGCATTAATCACACATGATTTACAAACCGTAGACAACAAATCTTGAAATATGATTGCATGGTATCATAAAAATTTATTGCTAGTTTGCTTGTGCTCATCTAGAAATTCAGATTATTCATGTTTAGGGATAACTTACCTCGTATTACGAACCCAAAAGTGTTCCCTTCTTTATGTAAAGTAACTTCCACCGTTCTAAATATTACACCCGATCCTTGTACAGCTGAAAGATTTAAAAGAAAAGCTTTGTCTAATTATACCCATAGCTCTGCACTGCTTCCAAGCAAGCTCTTGCATTTCTGATCATACAACTGTAAGAATTCAACTATAAAAGATAGTTTTTAAAAGCTGTAATTTAACTACTTTAACTTACTAAGAATATTGTAGATCAGATCTTTAGCTAGTATAAACTGGCATAGACCTACTGAGTTCAATGGAGAGTGATTCCAATTGACAGCCACTGAGGGATCTGGCTCTCCGTGTTTGAAGGTATGTCTACATTGCCCACTCCTTTTAGCAGTGTGTAGAGTACATATACTACACACCCGCCTAGCACAGGTAAAAATAGCAGTGTAGATGGGGAGGTACTGCCTAAGCAAGCAGATAAGGACATGCCTGAACCCTGTAGGTATGCACCCTACTTGATCAGGCAGTGCTTCCCAGCTGTTTCCACCCCGCAAACTCTCCCCCCCCACCCCATACACTGCTATTTTTTGCAGTGTAATGTCCTGCTGCCTCTCCACTGCTGGAGTCCTTTTCTATTGCAGAAAAAGGGTCCAGCAGTTCCTTGTGGCAGGGAAAGGCTTCAGCAGCAGGGAGCTAGCTGTCAGAGCCTTTCCCCACTGCAGTGAAAGACTCCAGCAGCAGGGAAAGCCTTTGGCAGGGCAGAGGCAGTGGAAAGGCTCCGGCAGCTCTCCACTGATGAACCTATCCTCACTTCCTCACCCCAGACAGAGCCTTTCACTGATGCATGCATCTACACACCATAGCATGGACACAGCCTGCTTTTCACTACATTGTGTTGTTATACATGCCCTACTTGCCATGCCAGGGATGTGCACTGAGGGACAAAGATATCAAGTCAATTGCTCGAGGTCAGTTAAAGAGTCAGTTGCTCAACCCAGAATCCAGGAACTTTTACTCTTGTTGCTCAAAAGGTATAGTCAAGATTTTTAGGCTACAAATCTCACCAACATTAAGCTTATTTTTTTTGACACTGCAAAGTCAGTTGTTTCCAGAGGCATGTTGAAATCAGTTGAAAGGGCTGGTGCATAAACCAAGATGGTTAGGGAAAATAAGCCATTGTATGAAAGTCGAAGATGTTGTTGTTAAGAAACAAAAAGTCATTTCCATTTAATTGCTAATAGAAAAAACTTTGGAAGAAGTGGGGAATTCACTGTTTCAAAAAAATGCAAAAATCAACAGGAGAAATATTTGCAAGTTTCTACCAGGGTCTTACAAACAAGGGAGCACACAAGGAATTAAAAAATTACTTAATAGCATTGTTCCATGTTGGACTTGCAATTAGCATTGCTGCAGTGTAAATAGTTAAAAGATCAGGATGCTGTTAATAAAGGCCATACTAAAGGTCTCTGTGGACAGAGGGGACAAAATTCTGGTGCATCCACAAAATACAGAGGGGGTCCCTCACCTACATATTGAGTTCTGTGCAAAATGGAAAAGGAATAATGGGAGTACTATTCTCTGCAGCACTGACCCGGTCACAAGGATTCTGTGAGTAAATTAATGCTTACTCCATCATTACTACTCCACTGGAAGGTGCCCCCACAGTCTGAAACCAAAACTATCCATCTCCCCCAGTAGTGCAGTTTCAGTATGCTGGGAGAATGACAAGGTCTGCAAAGCAGAAGCTGATATACAGAAATATTCCTACTATATTACAAGGCATAGTACATATAATATTCAGTAGATGTCTACAGGGATAACTAGGATGCTATTATTTAGTCTCGTTACCAGCTACATTTGCACAAAGAGGTCAGAAATTCTGAAAACTTAAATGAATGGTTATGGTTACCACTCTAATATAGCATGACAGACACACATTTCAACTGACCAAAGTTGCATATATACCAACAGTGCCTAAACTAGAAAGTAGATTTGGTTAGCTTCAAAAGAAAAAAAAATGCTAGTAGAATAACCATATCCACTGCTTAATTTATTTAATTCAAATATCCTAATTCGGAACACAAAGTTCAGTTATCCTCAACAACCACTAATCAACAACAAACATTCAAAGCACATTAAGGAAGTTGCCAAAAGTTCATAAAAAAATTCAACAATTAAAGTTAATTGCCAGTAGCTAGAACACAATGGGGTTCATTAACCCTTGCCCCTTGAGGCACCATAATGCATCAGGAATGTAGAGAGATCAATGGGATACTCTGCTTCCAGTATGCTTGAACCCTTTGTTTAGGCAGGAAAGTCCTAGCAAGCTGGTTTTGCAGGTCTTTCTTCCTTTTCTTGTCCAGTATCAGTGAGAACAGACCTTTCCTACCTGATGGGTGATATGAAGGAGCACCTACTTTTCTTAGTTGGCTGTCAGAGCTTCAGCAGCTAGCCTTATGCCAGCCAGCTGCCACTAACAGTCCCTCCAATTCCAGTCCCCACCTTTCCAGCTCACCATCACTCCAACTACCACTACCCATCCGATTCCTCCCAACTGCCACTAATTCTCTCTCTCTCTCTCTTTCATACACACACACGCACACACCCCTACCTTAAAAAAATTGGGGATGGATGGGCTAAGGAAAGAGGGAAGGAAGATGTTAAGTAGGACTGCATGTACTTTTTCTCATAACACCACCCAAATTAAGTTAAGTCAGCTAGCTTTGGGTGTCAACATGAACTTGAATCTTGGAGTCCATTTTGGACAGCTTGAGGTCCTCCATTCACTCACTCAACCACATAGCTCCCAGCACATCCCCCCATCTACTTAAAACAACCCTCCATGCCTGATGTCTTCAGGGGGCAGGTGATCTGCTGGCCAGCTCTCTCCCCCACCCTTAGGCTCACCCTTACCCCCATGACTAAACTCTTTAGGGAGGGACCATCTGGTCCACATCATCCCTCTTGCCTCTTCTGTAGTTTGCCTATTATATCAGTGCAACCTAACATACCTCTGAGCCTCAGTCTGAGGTAGAGGTCAGTGAGGTGGCAGAGACACAAAGAACAGCAATGTTTGTACACCGAGAGGTAGGCAGGTCTCCTATCACCCAGAAAACCCTTATCATGAATCTGTTGAGGGTTTGGACTTGAAGAGGACAGGGGGAGGAAAGGAGTGAGTTGGCAGTCCCTGATGATGTTATGGGGTGAGCAAGTCACTCCTCAGTCATGAGCCCAGAAGTCACAAAGGTAAGGTATTCCGCAGAGAGGGCTTTGTGGGGCTTTATGCATGGAAGGGGACTGCATCTTAAAAGGAGGAAGGCAGAGGCACAGGTAAAACTAATGGGCGCTATTATCTTCTTGAGATATCTTATTGCTAAAACAAAAAGGTGGAGAGGAACTGAAGACAGAGGTACAGGGGCAACAGGAAACAAAAGTGGAGGTTCGAGTTCCTGTTCTCTTCCCCAACCCTACCCCATAGCTCTCTTGCCTCTGAATATATCAGATGTATTTCCCAATACCCTCAGTTAACGGTCATCTCCAAAGTTATGGGGAAATAGTGAATAAGAAATAGGTACAAACTGTTGCCTGTATTTGAAAGCTGACTTTCAACGCAACTTGTGCTTCTCAGTCATTTAGGCAATTTTGAAAATCCACACTACATAATCATTTGATTTGACCATTTCTGCACTCTGCAATAACAGTAGTGGAAACACACATTTTTAAAACCTCTTATTGAAAATGTACGTTCTGTTATTCTGTGTGTAAGATGATTTCAGTTTACCCGTCCATTACTTACAGACTGGAGGGAGCTCATACTCCACTTCTAGAACAACCCTCTCGCCAACATTCTTGAGGAGGCTGATGATTTCATCATGGCGAAATTTTGTCAGGTTGATTCCATTCACAGATTTGATGTAGTCTCCCACATCCAGCTGATCACTTCTGCAACAGACACATGTTCTTTTCCGTAAACTTGTATGCCATGTTGCCAGATTAGCAGACTTGCTTTCAATTACATTTTTAGTGTTGATAAAAAAGAATCTTGCCACACAACTAAATTCAACCAAGCAAAACCCTTCTTGTGCTGACTTTCCAAATAGCAGAGTGACATTTCAAGAATTTAATCTAATCTAATACATAAAATATATACAAAGAAGAGAAGTATTAGAGACTTAAATTTTGATGTAGGAAATCAGGAGCGCATAACCATGCCAGTTACAGTACTCAGCTATATCTGGGATGATTTCTCTTCCTTCTTGTGCTCTTTTAACCTCCCTCCCCCCCCCCCCCCACACCACCCGCCACCTCTCTCTGTTTGGGCTACTGCCAGAAGTATTTTCTGGACAAGTTGTTGCCTCCACAGCCAACATCACAACTACAGCAGGTAAGCCAGAGCCCATCAGCACATATTCTGCTCAGTTACTTGGAATGATTTGTCTTAAACTGGGTCTCTCCAGCTGCATCTCCCCTCAGTTACAAATTGTTCCGCTTTCTCAGTAGCCAGTGAGCTATGATGGTTTTTTTTTTTTTTAAATCTTCAACAAACAGGTCATCAACAGTCATTTGAAACTATGATACTACCTTATCTGAGCTTTTCAACTATATTTTTCCTTAACATTATGTATAGTGTGTTTTTGTAGGTTTTATTCGAGGACAACAATTAATTAAATTTAAACCATTTATAAGAAATTAAATTATTCTTGAAATGATGCATCATCAGTATTTCTGGCTTTTTATCAGAGCATCCTTGAGGGACGCAACGGTTCAACTACTATTGAAATGTTTCTTATATCGCTTCTCTGCTCTGATGTGCTGCCTTACAGATGCTGGTAGTCACTTATTTATTAGTGACCTTTTTGATGCGTTATGTATTTTTTGAAGCAATCACATCTTATAATGTATTTTGTGGCTTGAGATGTGGTTACCTAGCAGCGATTCCTCCTTGACGAAGGTTAGACACTCTTGGTTTCCCATCCTTGTCAATTCCACCCGATACCGTAAGCCCTAGGGTGGTGCCTTCTTTTTTCATTAATTCAACTATTGTTGAGCCCTTGAATTCCTCTGTTGAAAGAAAATTATTGGCATTATTAAAATTTAAATAGTATCACAGATGTCATTTTTAAAAAAAAAAAAACTATTTGATCTACCTCCCAAGGAAGTAATTTTGTATTTTAATAGGGAAAAATGTGTATATGTGACTGCTTTTTATATTACAATTCACAGGCTTGGGCCACAGGGCTCTATGTATAGATAAGTCTGATGTAGATATTCCATAACAGGTTATTAAAAAATGCACCAATAGGCTAGTATACTCCAGATTGCCGATAAATAGAAAGTGTGGCAAGGCTTATATAAAAGGTAATTTTTCTGTATTCTATTTCACAGTCTCAAATCGCTTTCTTTTCTTTGATTTCTCTTTCTAAAACCAAGGTTTAAATTATACACTTTTGTTGGATAACAAATTGCTGGGATAAAATAAATAGCTAGCAAATGATGTAACTGAATTTTGGATCCAGACTAATTTTGAGGCCATTACTATATGTCAATGCTAACCAGAATAATCAGGCATAATAAGATTTCAGGAAGAAATAAAATGTGTCAGGTCCAATCAATTCTCTCTCTAAGATAAACAGAGTTCCACTTTCATCTACGGATGAAAGGTGTTTGTTAAATGCTATTCTAATCGTTATTAATGTAAGATCCAGTTCTGTCAGCTTTATATTGAGTATCACCTTTCTCTACAAATAGTCTGACTGATATTAATGGGACACTTGCAGAGTCAAGTGCTGCTCCTATGAGTAAGGGTGGTAGAATCTGGTTCATAAGTGTCCAATAATGCCATACAGAATGCCTTGTCTTCTAAAGCCTGATTTTGAAAGGTAGCCTCAAATATAATTATTTGGGCACAATTTTGCACCCACAATTACCAATGCAAAATCAGAGGTTGAATGGGGTCCCATTTAAGGCAGGGCCTCAGGATACACAGACTTAACTAATTAGCCTCTCACTGTTTGTTTGGTAACTTCCAACTTGTCTGTATGTGTGTGTGTATCTATATCTATATCTTACTATATGTTCCATTCTATGCATCCGATGAAGTGGGCTGTAGCCCATGAAAGTTTATGCTCTAATAAATTTGTTAGTCTCTAAGGTGCTGCAAGTACTCCTGTTCTTTTTGCGGATACAGACTAACATGGCTGCTACTCTGAGACTTATAAATCTGTGTTTTAAAAGTAGTGGGGCGTATCTACAACGAAGTGATCATAATAGTCAGTGAGACTCCTCAAAATGCACTGAAAAATGTATCCCAGTAAATCAATACATTCTAGCCCTAGGAAACACCATGGAACAAAATATTGCTGTGCTTTTTTCCCCTTTATAAAAATCTGAGAGTGAATTTAGTGCCCACGAAAGTAAGTTAATGGTGGTACTAGCCTAAGCCAAGCATATCGTGCATTTGTCTGAATAGGATGTAAGATTCTTTACAGAGCAGTGCCAATGCAATATCATTGACCTGTGAACACCCCTGCTATTCCAGTCCTAAGAGAGAGGAGGAGACTGGCAATTGTGGCCAATTGTGCAGTTGTTTATAAGGATGTGCACAAATGAGGACAAGGAAAGGTCTGCCAGCTTTATTTTAATTTGCAACTAATATGGGAACTGAAATTAGAAAAGAAAGTTCTATTATTTGTCAAACTTCAGAGTGGAATAAATGACATGAGTTTAGAAAATTCAATGAATTGTAGCCTAAGGCTGAACATACTGTGACAAAGCTCTGTCCTTGCCTCCGTGGGTCCTGCGTTTCCTGGCGGATTTCGCTAGCCTCAGAGGCTCACTGTGACCCTCCACGTAACCCTTCTTTCTCTAGAGACAAGGGTCACAGTCTACTGAGCCATTTTCATCATAAGCCAGTGAGGGAGGTGAGGAGAAGTTATCCTTCCTTGCACAGTCTCTGTTGTCTCCCAGTCTCAGTGATTAATCAGGGGCAAAGATGGGTGGGGGAGCCCGGACCCACCCTCTACTCCAGGCTCCAGCCCAGGGACCCTAATAGTATCAGCTGTGGTAGCTGACCTTTTAGAAACATGACATGTACAATTCCCTGGGCTATTTCCCCCACAGCAGCCCTCACTTCCTCAAGCTCCACTTCACCCTTACCTCAGGGACTTCTTCCTTGTACCTGATATGGTGTGTACTACTCAGTCTCTCCAACAGCACAACTTCCTCCCACAGCTCCTGACATGCACACCCACCTGACTAACTGGGAGGCTTTTAACTAGTTTCAGCCAGCCCCTGATTGGCTTCAGGTGTCCCAATCAACCTAGCCTTCTCCCTGCCTTCTGGAAAGTTCTTAATTGGCCCCAGGTGTCTTAATTGACCTGGAGCAGCTGCCATTTCACATTTCACTTGGTACCAGGGATTTGTTTAGCCTGGAGCTAATATTCCCACTACTCTTCCATAGCCATCTGGCCTTGCCCCGTCACAATACTTATAGTTCTATTTTCCATAATCAGCTATAATAGAGACCTCAGTGGGTTAGGTAGCTTAGTGGTTTGTGCCCTTAGTACCAACTCCTCCCCCCCGGGGGCAGGTCTTGTAGTCCAGGCCCTCTTTTAATCAGAAGTGCAGTGAGATGGGCAGCGGTAGGGGAGCCCAGGCCTGCTCACTCCACCAAGCTGTGACTCAGGGCCAAAGGAGGGTCAGCAGTTTCTGGTCCCCAGAGGTACCCTCCAAGTTACCCTCCCTAGGCCTCTTCTTACTGTCTGCTGTTCTTCCCCAGCTTCCAGTTCAACATGATGTGAAAAGAAAAAGCTGTTGAGACAGAGAACAGGATGTTCCTCTCCTTTGAATTCCTGAGATAGCACAACTCGCTCAGTGGTTTGAGCATTAGCTTGCTAAACCCAGGGTTGTGAGTTCAATCCCTGAGGGGGCCATTTGGGGCAAAAATTGGGGATTGGTCCTGCTTTGAGCAGGGGGTTGGACTAGATGATCTCCTGAGGTCCCTTCCAACCCTGATATTCTATGATTCTTGATTCTATGAGTCTGACATTGGATGCATCTGTTTGGAGAATAAAGGGTTTTGAGAAGTCTTGGTGAAATAGTACTAGCTCCCGGGTCAACTGGTCTTGTAGTGTACTAAATGCCTTGCCACAGCTTTTGGTCCAATGGCCCCTTTTGGTGAGCTATCCTTCACCAGGTGTGTCAAAGGGGCAGCAATGGTCGTGAAGTTTGGGGTGTACTATCACTAGTACCCCAATAATCCCCCCAAATGCTGGACTTGTTTTTTTGTGAAAGGGATGGGGCAGCCCTTTAGGGCTTGGTCTTTGTCCACCAGGATTTGTAGCTGCCCTCCTCCCATCACTATATATGCAGGGTAGGTGACTTCTTGGGTGGCCAGCTAACACTTGGTTGTGTTTGCCATCAAACCTGCCTTCTTGAGAGCCCGTAACACCGCACCCATGTGCTTCATATGCTCGGCCCAGCTCTCACTGTACATGACAATATTGTCGATGCAGATGGCCACAGTACATGACCCATGTGGCCACAGTACTCTGTCCATCAGCCACTGGAAAGGAGACAGTGACCCCATGAAGTCTACAGGGCATGGTTTTGCAGAGAAGGTCTTTTTTTTCTTCTTTAGACTTAGGTGTCAAGGGGATTTGCTAACATGAACAATGACAGCTCCCATTCCCGACTGGATTGGAAGGTCTTGGAGTATTTGGTGGCATAGTCCAAGATTACCAGTATGTATCTGTGCCCTGCTGAAGACTTCTCTACAGGCCAGGATCACGTCTATGCCTGTTCTCTTGAAGGGTACTTCCACAATGGATAGTGGTACCAGGAGGGCTTTTGGGACCTTTTTCTGGCCTGTTCACTGACTTTATGGACAAGAAGCATAGTAGTCTCATACTTCTTCAAGGATGTCTGGCCAGCAGAACCTCATAGTCACATTGTCAAGAGTCTTCTTCCTCCCCAAGTGACCTCCACATGGGGCTGTATGGGCCAACTGCAGCACCCCCTTCCAGAATTTCTTATTTTTCCTGTCTTAGGATCCTTCATTGCCTGGTATGCCGTCTCCCTCATCAGTTAAAAATGAGGTCACTGTTTCAACTGCTGTGGATCTAGTGCTTTACCACCTGCATGGGTGAATTGCTCATAAACAGTGCTCAGGGTTGGGTAATTTCTTCTTTCTTCCACAAAGTCTCCCTCATTGGACAGCAGGTCTAGGTTGAAAGGTGGTGGAGAATGCTTATGGCCCAAGTTGGGTTCAGGCAATGGGTCCTTTATCCATTTATGAAGATGGTCCTACTCGAGGGTGTTGGTCCTCCAAGCCCCAATCTTCTTGTGGCCCCCTCTTGGCCACCGTGGCTACCCCTGCCTTCCTTGGTCTTCCGTCTCCAGCTCTGCCTTTTTTTACAGGGGCGTCTGACCACCCTTTGACCACTTCTTCAAAGAACTTCCAGTTGTGCCCAAGTATGACCAGGTAAGCCAGGTCTTTTGCCATTCCAACCTGCATCATTTCAGTATGTTCTTGCATGGCCAGTTGTACTTCTCTTTGGATACAATTGTACATCTCCATGGATACACAGGAGATAGATTATGTCCCAAGTTGTACCTCCTGTCCTCATCAGCCTCTCCCAGACCAAAGTCTGACTATGGACTGAGTTTATCAGACCATATACTGCTACACCATTCATTTGAACTGGGACCAGATCTTCCCAGGGCCCCTCTTCCAAGCCCTCTTATTGGCTGTTCAAGTCTGCCCATAATCACAGTCCATGAATAAGAAGCCCTTTCTGAAATGTCCCTACTGAACACATACAAAACAGCTCCTGGAGGGAGGAATTGGTCTCTCTGTTGATTCTTTCAAGGGGAGAAATTCCTTTGGATAAGGTCGTTCAGCCAGGCCAACCACAGCCCTCTTGGTCAGTGGAGGGTGGACTTCCAGGCTCTTCTCTTGACCTTTGTGCCCCCCTCCACTAGGGTTGGGTATCCAAGCCTCGCTAATTACGTTTGTTGGAGTTCAGGCATTGGTGCTCTGCGGGGACTGGGGCTTTGCAGGACTGACTTTTGGAGTTTCTGCCTCTAGCCCAAGGGACATCAGGTAGATCTCTGCCAAACTCGACCAAAGTTTCTGACCAATATCTTACCACGCACTTGCATACCCCCTCTGGAAGGATTTAAATGAATTGTTCTACAAAGATCTTTTCTGTCACCTGGTTTGCTGTACACATCTCTGGCTGGAGCCAACACCAGCAATGTTTCTTCAGATTCTGGGCGACAGCCCATGTCTGTGCACAGGGGAAAATTTCTCAAGGTGGAACTGCTGTTGGTAGGTTTCTAATGAGATGCTGGAGGCATCTAGGATAGCTGCTTTGACATGAGAGTAGTCCTGAGCAGTTGTCGCATCGAGACTCCGATACACCTCTTGGGACAGTGTGGTCAAATAGGGGGCCAACAGAGCATCCTAGCTCTCCTTGGTCTATGACAGCCATGCTCTCCAACGTGACCAGGAATGCCTCAGGGTCATCCATGGGCCCCATTTTGGTTGGCTTCACCGGGATGCCTGGGCTTTCATCAGCGTTCCTCCAACCAATGGTTAGACTCAAGGCTGCCTTGGGTGGTTGTAGGAGCGTCGCCACCTGCTGGACTAGTTGCTGCTGTTCCTGCTGCTGTGCCATCTGCTGCTGGGCAGCGAGCTGCTGGAGCAGTTGGCTCTGCTGTTGCTGGTTTTCAAGAACCCATATTAGCAGTTTCTCTACATCCATCCCTGTCTTTTTTTCCCCACCTCCTTTCTGGTCTACTATCAGCCCTGGGACACTATGATGCCCACACTCTCCACCAAATGTAATAGAGTCCTTGGTGGGTTTAGGTGGCCTAGTACTTAGTGCAATTAGTGCACCACCCCCCCAGAAAGCAAGTCTTGCAGTCCAGGCCCTCTTTTAATCAGAGGTGTGGTGAGGTGCACAATGGTAGGGGAACCCAAATCCACCCTTCCACTGGGCTCTGACCCAGGGCCCTAGGAGGGTCGGTAGTATCTGCCCTTGACGGTGCCCTCCAGGTTACCCTCCTCGGATCACTTCCTACCATCTGCTGGTCTTCTCCAGCTTCCAGTCCAATATAAGGTGAAAAGAAAAAAAAAGGCAATCAAACCATCAGCCCCAACTGGGCTCACCATACAGTTTTAGTCCCTGGGGGCTTCTCTGGTGCTCTTGTTAGGAGCATACAAGGGAGGTCTGTCCTCCACCCCAGCCTTCCGCTTCTGATCTGGGTTGTTCCCTTTTCAACCCTTTCTCCAATTGTAGCATGCTCTATGGGGCTGTATGGGTGGGACTAACTGGGTATAGTACTTTCCTTCAATCCTTTCCAGTCCAGTGAGAGGCTTGTATACCCTATTACACCATCTAAAAAGTATTAAGCACACTGGTAATATACCATCAAAACAGATCTGTGATATGAACCAAAACAATTATTTTAAGGTCAAAAGTTAAGAAATAAAATATGACTTAAAGTTTGTAAATGCCAATGTTTCAGCTTTTCAAATACATTTTAGAACTTTTCCAAAGCCACCAATAATATTAATAAAATAATAATAATAATGCAATTGCACCTGCAGGCCCCAGTAAGGAATTGGGTGCTATTACGGTAGACTTAGTACACACATACAATAAAAAGAAAGTCTCTGCCCCAAAGAGGTTACAGTACAGGGTGCTGAGCATGCAAAGACTTGTATATATATTTTACAAACTGTGAGTAGTCTACATGAGCTTACAGTCTAAGTAAGGAGAATAAGTTACCCTTGGGTAAGTAAGTTATCCTTACCAGGTAAGAGTCAGCACGGGTGTGGATTTAACCAATATTTTTATATGTGCCATTTTACTATAGACAAAAAGTGTCCTTTACATTTCCTGATTTTTACTCAGCACAGTACTTAGGCAACAAATATATAATAGAGTATTTACTATAAGAACTAAGCTCTGAAAACAATGTTATTTAAAAAAACACTCTTGAATTGAATGCTTCTCTCAGTTACACTGCTGCAATCCCATAATTGAATGAGCCTGCTTTTCATTAGAATCTTATTGGTGTTCTGAGGTCAAAATCTGTCCTGCACACCACAGAACTATAAGTAACCATCATCTTGGGACAAGAAAATTTCAATGATAACAGAACAGGTGCTCAAATACAATGGTCATGAGTACCGGTATAAGAAGATAGATGGAGTTGCACCCTAAGTGAAATCCAAGAGACTCTATGACAAGATTATTATTTCTTCAAGAAGAATAGGATCATGGTTACAGTAAAAGTTCCGTTCATGGCTGGAATTTTAAATCTGACCATTGTGGGTATTTGTTTAATTAAAGAAAATAAGTTGATTTTCATCTTTTGCTGGATGTAAATATTATGTGTTAATGAACAGAAAGCAAGAAAATTAATTGAATCATCAGAAATCATTCTCTTCTCAGAAAAAGAATGAGACAGAGATTTTCACAAACTACAAACCGAGAGAATATTTACTCAAAAATATATTCAATTAATATATAAAAACATATGTGCTGATTCCAAACATTTACTGTGCATTTTTCAGTCCTTTCAATGAAAGTTGGGTTTTCATTAGTTTCAAGAAAATACTAAAAAAGAAAAGGAGTACTTGTGGCACCTTAGAGACTAACAAATTTATTAGAGCATAAGCTTTCGTGAGCTACAGCTCACTTCATCGGATGCATTTTCCATGCAGCCGATGAAGTGAGCTGTAGCTCACGAAAGCTTATGCTCTAATAAATTTGTTAGTCTCTAAGGTGCCACAAGTACTCCTTTTCTTTTTGCGAATACAGACTAACACAGCTGCTACTCTGAAAGAAAATACTATAAAGTCTAGATTTTCAGGAAATAAACTTGCAGTTTAGTTTATTCTGTGCAGGGACTAAAAGCCCATGGATCTTAAAAAACTACTTGTTTCTGCTGCTTATTTTTGACCATAAGACATGACTAATTAATAATGGAAATCTGTGAAGAATTTTGATAATGCAGTATCAATTTCCTCCACGAATCAGCAGAATTCTGAAAGGGAGGCATTTTGATTTTACATTCTAAATGGGCCTCTTTTGTGTCTTAACAGATCATATAAGGATTTAGAGGGTTGTTCAAAAATATAGAGTAGCTTCTTGAACTGGATAGACTTCATGGCTCCTAATGCTTTCAGCTCATTGTTGGCAGGCATTGTTTTCTGGCAGTCTCAGGAGAGACAAATATAGAAAAGTTATGGATAGGATTTAAAAACTTTATTTATGTATGGTGAATAGGGGTCTTTTTCTGGATGAGTACCATTAATTTCTGCAAAAAGAAAAGGAGTACTTGTGGCACCTTAGAGACTAACAAATTTGTTAGTCTCTAAGGTGCCACAAGTACTCCTTTTCTTTTTGCGAATACAGACTAACACGGCTGCTACTCTGAAACCTGTGATTAATTTCTGCAAAATCCAAGCTTTCATTTAAAAAATTTCAAATCCTTCTGGCTGTGAAGAAATCCTTGAAATATGAATCAAACATCAACCAATACGGAGCTGTCTTTCTGAGTCTGCAGACAGACAGCTCCAGAGCCTCTACTGATGACCACAGCTTGTCAAGCTGCAGCAGAATGAAAACTAACAAGTCACGTTACAGTAAAAGAATGAGAGACGACTAAGGCCTACGTCTACCCTAAACATTTCTGCCAGTATAACTATACTGGTAAAAGCCTCCTAGTGTAGATGTAGCTTTTATCAGCAAAACAGTGCTTTTGCCTGCATAATTTACCAGCAAAATAAGTTATACCAGCAAAAGCACTTTTATGTTGGTATAACTGTGTCTACACTAGGGTTTTTGTCCGCAGAGAAATCGTGTCATTAAAAAAAAACATACTCCCTAACTGACATTGCTTTACTGGCCAAAGTTTCTCATGTGAATCTGACCCAAGTCACATGTAGTACCTAAGAAGCTGAAAGATAATTTTTACAATAAAATATAATACACAGAAAACAGGACCCAAGTGTTTTATTCATTTAAAATGCAAGGGACATAATTTTGGGACATGGCAGCACAGATTTTTTTTCCCCACTCAGCTAAAAGGCTTAGTCCAGGGGTCTCAAACTCAATTCACCTTAGGGCCAGTGCTAGTCCTGAAATCCTCCCAGTGGGCCAATAATGTCACTGATGAATGTGTTCACACCATCTCCCAGCCCGTTTCGCCCCTTTTCCCTTGCTCCCTTGGCCTCATGCTGCCCCGGCTGACTCTGGCCAGCGACTAGTGACGCTGCCTCCATTGCTGACTCTGCCCAGTGACTAGTGATGGTATCTCTGTCCCTCTCTCCCAGCCAACGGGAGCTGCAGAGGGAGGTGCTTGCAGCAGACAGCCAGCAGCGTGGCTGCATGGTTCTCTCTTCCGTGGCTCCGCCAGCCGCAGCAGGGATAGGGAACTGCTTGCAGTGAGTGGAGCTGCCCAAGTTGAATGACACGTTGCCAAGTGCAACCCCTGGGAGAGTCCCAGGAGCAGCAGGATGGAGCAATGTTCGGGGAAGGGGCATGTGAATCTCTCCTGCCCGCTCCCTTCCTGCTCCTCCACTTGGCCGGCAGCCACGAGGGCTGGATGAAAGAACTTTTAAAAAAGTTTCTGTGGGCTGCAGTGGGGAGGTTCTCGGGCCGCAGATGGCCCGCAGGCTGGGACTTTGGGACCCCTGACTTAGTCCTTGGATTAATAGGTGTCAGGTACGTTTCTGCAAGTCTTAGGTATGCAGACTGATACCTTAGAAGCCACCTCTCCAGGTCAGGAATATGGCATACTGAGTTGGTGGAGCAGCGTGGCAAAGATAGTGAAGTTACTTATGCTTTCCCATTCTGAGGACAGAGGGCCTCTGTCTCCAGGGCTGTCAATTTGGCATCTTTCATAAATTCACTCCCAACATAAATACATAAAAATATCAACAAATGAAAAAAAAATCCCACATGTGCACCAGGGGAGTCCAACTGAACTTAGCTAGTAGAAAGAGAACACGTCTACATTTTTAACAAGAGTCACAGGTGTATCATTTAACCTGGAAACAAAAATATATTTGGCAGACTATTGGAAACACTGCATAGTAAAATTTGCACTTTTATTTTTATGGAAGTCCTTTCAAATGAAGGAAAGAAACATTAAGTACATGACAGGGTCATCCAGCCTTACCGGAATAAGTCCATTAGTAGATTTCAGAAGTGAAACAGTTAACAATGGTGACATGTAAGGTTCTCTCTACTGTACAAAAATAACTGTTTAAACATGATTGTGAAACATGAGTGTAGCTCAATCCTTGTTAGTTTGTTTAGTTAAAAACCACACACAGAGATTAGGGAACTGTGTTTTAGCTTTAATATTGACGAAAGTTAAAATATAATTCCCTAACATATTCATAACATTTCTTTCCTGTCCACACAAAAGCCTCGTCTACAGTGAGGTTTTTGTCAAACTCTTCCAGTAGTGTCCAAGCAGCAATGCTGCTTCACCAATGCTAGCAACAGTGGGAATTCTAACCAACTGCTAATCTGTGAGGTTTTTAAATTACAGTCTTGTCTGGGCCTAGCTGTGACACAAGATCATTTCATACCAACTGGCAGAGGGCACAGGGGGTTCATAGGACTGTACAGGAATCCCATGGGTCAGATATATACATAATACTACATACTAATGTGAGAAGTATGGGGAATAAGCAGGAAGAACTCGAAATGCTAGTAAATAAACACAACTATGACACATTTCAGAGTAGCAGCCGTGTTAGTCTGTATTCGCAAAAAGAAAAGGAGTATCCGATGAAGTGAGCTGTAGCTCACAAAAGCTTATGCTCAAATAAATGTGTTAGTCTTTAAGGTGCCACAAGTCCTCTTTTTCTTTTAACTATGACACAGTTGGCATCACAGAGACTTGGTGGGATAATACACATGACTGGAATATTGGTAAAGGGTACAGCTTGCTCAGGAAGGGCAGGCAGGGAAAAAAGGGAGGAGGTGTTGCCTTATATATTAAAAATGTATACACTTGGACTGAGGTTGAGATGGAAATCGGAGACAGATTTGTTGAAAGTCTCTGGGTAAGGATAAAAGGGGTAAAAAACAAGGATAACGTCATGGTAGGGATCTACTACAGACCACCAAACCAGGAAGAAGAGGTGGATGAGGTTTTTTTTAAACAACCAGCAAAATCATCCAAAGCACAGGACTTGGGGGTGATGGGGGATTCAACTACCCAGACATCTGTTGGGAAAATAACACAACAGGGCACAAATTATCCAACAAATTCTTGGAATGTATTGGAGACAATTTTTTATTTCAGAAGGTGGAGAAAGCTACTAGGGGAGAGGCTGTTCTAGATTTGATTTTGACAGATAGGGAGGAACTGGTTGATAATTTGAAAGTGGAAGGCAGCTTAGATGAAAGTGATCCTGAAATGGTAGAGTTCCTGACTCTAAAGAATGGTAGGAGGGAGAACAGCAAAATAAAGTCACTGGATTTCAAGAAGGCAGACTTTAGCAAACTCAGGGAGTTGGTAAGTAAGATCCAACAAAGCAAGTCTAAGGGGAAAAACAATTGAAGACAGTTGGCAGTTTTTTCAAGAGACATTATGAAGGGCACAAGAGCAAACTATCCCACTGCAAAGGAAAGATAGGAAATATGTCAAGAGACCACCCTGACTTAACCAGGAGATCTTCAATGGTCAAAAAATAAAAGAGAGAGTCCAACAAAAAGTAAAAACTAGGTCAAATTAGAAAGGATGAATATAAACAAACAACACAAGTATGTAGGTACAAAATTAGAAAGGCCAAGGCTCAAAAAAAGATCAAACTAGATAGAGACATAAAGGGTAACAAGAAAATATACAAATACATTACAAGCAAGAGGAAGACCAAGGACAGGGTAGGCCCATTACTCAATGAGGGGGGAAAAACAACAACAGAAAATATGGAAATAGCAGGGTGCTTAATGACTTCTTTGTTTCAGTTTTCACCAAGAAGGTTGGTGGTGATTGGACGTCCAACATAGTAAATGCCAGAGAAAATGAGGTAGGATCAGAGGGTAAAATAGGGAAAGAACAAGCTAAAATTACTTAGACAAGTTAGATGTCTTCAAGTCACCAGGGCCTGATGAAATGCATCCTATAATACTCAAGGAGCTGACTGAGGAAGAGGAAATCATCTTTGAAAAGTCATGGAAGACAGGAGAGATTTCAGAAGACTGGAAAAGGGCAAATATAGTGCCAATCTATAAAAATGAAAATAAAGACAACCCGGGGAATTACAGACCAGTCAGCTTAACTCTGTACTCGGAAATATAATGGAGCAAATAATTAAGCAATCAATTTGCAAACATCTAGATGATAATAAGGTGATATACAGTCAGCATGGATTTGTCAAGAACAAATTGTGTGAAACCAACCTGATAGCTTTCTTTGACAGGATAACATGCCTTATGGATAGGGAGAAGTGGTAGACGTGGTATATCTTCACTTTAGTAAAACTTTTGATACTGTCTCATAAACCTTCTCATAAAGAAACTAGGGAAATGCAACCTAGATGGAGCTACTATAAGGTGGGTGCATAACTGGTTGGAAAACCATTCCTGGACAGTAGTTATGAGTGGTTCATGGTCATGCTGGAAGGGAATAATGAGTGGGGTCCCGCAGGGATCAGTTCTGGGTCCAGTTCTGTTCAATATCTTCATCAATGATTTAGATAAATGGCATAGAGAGTACACTTATAAAGTTTGCAGATGATACCAAGCCGGGAGGGGTTGCAAGTGCTTTGGAGGATAGGATTAACATTCAAAATGATCTGGACAAACTGGAGAAATGGTCTGAGGTAAATAGGATCAAATTCAATAAGGACAAATGCAAAGTACCCCACTTAGGAAGGAACAATCAGTGGCACACATACAAAACAGGAAATAACTGCCTAGGAAGGAGTACTGTGGAAAGGGATGTGGGGGTCAAAGTGGACTACAAGCTAAATATGAGTCAGCAGTACAATACTGTTGCAAAAAAAAGTGAACATTATTCTGGGATGTATTAGCAGGAGTGTTGTAAGCAAGACACAAGAAGTAATTCCACTCTACTCCGTGCTGATTAAGCCTCAATTGGAGTATTGTGTCCAGTTCTGGGCACCACATTTCAAGAAAGGTGTGGACAAACTGGAGAAAGTCCAGAGAAGAGCAACAAAAATGATTAAAGATCTAGCAACCGTCCCATGAGGGAAGATTGAAAAAATTGGGTTTGTTTAGTCTGGAAAAGAGAAGACTGAGAGGGGACATGATAATGTTTTCAAGTACATAAAAGGTTGTTACAAGGAGGAGGGAGAAGAATTGTTCTTCTTAACCTTTGAGGATAGGACAAGAAGCAATGGGCTTAAATTGCAGCACAGGAGGTTTAGGTTGGACATTAGGAAAAACTTCCTGTCAGGGTGGTTAAGCACTGGAATAAATTGCCTAGGGAGGCTGGAGATTTTTAAGAGCAGGTTAGACAAACACCTGTCAGGGATGGTCTAGGTAATACTTGTCCAGTCCCCTGCACTCATGGCAGGACTAAAATGACCTCGAGGTCCCTTCCAATCCTATGCTTTTATAATAGTCCACCAATATTGGTATGTAATGTCACTACTGAAAGCCAGTTACCCAATGGACATTATAATCATTGCAAAATGTATTTCTGGATAATATTTAACGAGTTATATATCTCTTCTGAAAATTAGGCTCTTACAGTCTTGGACTTAAGGCAGGTCTCCAGGAAGTGACATTCCTCAGAGATGTTCCTTTCAGGCAGGAGGTAACTGATGCCTATCTCCCTGTCTGGCCACTTATGTACTGTGTGCCTATTTGCATACTGAGTGAGGTGTGAATTGAGAGACAACATTTACAAGAGAGGAAATCTACAGGAAGAAACAAGCAGCAATGGGTTGTTCTGGTTATGAATGAAGACAGGATTGATATGGTATATCTTGGAGTGCAAAGAATCCTTTACCTAGAAGGAAAATTGACAATGTGCTTGTCTCATAAAAGAAGAGTCACAGCAAGTCTGGTGGTAAAGCGCTGCAAGGATAGTGGGTGCTCTATACACTACAAACCATGAGAGTACCCTGTTAATTAAATCTAGGCTTCAGAAGGCATATTATGAGGTGTCTGACAACACTGGTTATCCCCGGGAAGCATCATACCAGTCTGTACAGGGTTAGACAGTGCTAGAAATGCAATCTGCCACTCTGCACTAATAATCCCATCATTGCCACACTGGTGATACAGCAATGTTCGGAGAATTTAACAAAAACACCAGCACGGATAACACTACTGATGATGACACAAATGAGAATTACCCACGATGATCAACCTCACAATTAAGATAGAAGCAGAATTTGTATGAGAATAGCAGATTAGGTCTTCTGCCCTCCTCTCAGGAAAAAAAAACAATCCTTTGTGGGTTTTTGTTTTTTGATGCCAGATTGTCTACTCTCATCCTGTGGAAAACTCTGGCAGCTAGTTAGTGATGGCTGCACCGGGGTAAGATGGAGAGCTTTAGGATAGCAACACAAAACGTAGTGATACAAGGCAGGAAGAATTCCTCAAGTCTGTTCTCTTTCAGTGCAAGTTCTATTATATTTCCATGCAGCAGTTGGTGGATGAGATACGTCATCCCAAGCAGCAGAGTAAAAGATTTGATCTAGGTGATTAGATTGAAGTCGCAATGTCTAGATTACCATTGCCCCCTCTCAAAGTCATGTGCATTTGGCACAGAACAAAGATAGGGCATGACATAAAATCAAGGATTTGATCAATAACTGACCTCAAAACACCAGTCATGACAGGTACGCTGATGTTCAGTGATCCCACTCCAGAGAATACACAGATGATGAATTCTTTGTAGGAGAGGACAAAGCTGCTGTTGCTTTGCTTTCATGAAGAAAAATAGTGCGTGGAATCAATACCAAAAGAAGAGATGGTTTGGGGTTCCGAATGGAAAAAATGAGCTCTTAATTTTGGCCTTTGATTGGGTGACAGTGCAATGACTCTGCACCAAAAAAACCCTTCAAAATAAAATGTAAAACAGTATCTCAAGCAAACAAACAAACAACCCATTCCCACCCCAAAATTCTGAAAATCTAAAAGTATCCATGCTCCAAAAATCTAAAAGTGTGTGTGTGTGTGTGTGTGTGTGTGTGTGTGGTGGAAGAGAGGGAGGGGCAGAGTACAGAGAGGTTAATTGGAGTTACTGCTACTTGGACGACTGTACCTGACTCCTTTAAGAGCTAGGGCTTTTGTGAATGCTTACTCAGGGACTACTACTTCTTCTTCCCCTTATTCCATTGTCTGGAGTCAAGTTGTTGTGCAAGCATCCACCATCTTCCTCTGTCAGAGGTGGCACTAAGATCCACCTGCTGACCATCTCATTTGATGCAAATCATCCATTGCTTCCTCAGCTTTCAAGGGGCCTCTTTCCTACCACCTTCTCCTGTCATGCTATCTTCACAAGGTCCTCTTCATTCATCTTCAGTATGTGTCTGAACTGTGAGGTCGCGCTTCCTGGATTTTGTCAGCCACATCACAAACTCTAACTTGCAGCATAATGCTGTCATTCTGCAATCTGTCCTTCGTGTAACTCTTTTTTATTGCATGAAGACATCTAATTTCAAAAACCTGTAGGCATTGCACTTGCAGTCTTATTTGCCCATGCTTCTGCACAGTACAGCATTACTGGATGAACCATTATTCTATATAATTGAGCTTTCTGTCTCAGTGGCATACACTTGTCCTATGCAACATCTGAGATATTATTCCACACTCTTCCAGCACTACCTAATCTGGACTGTATCTCACGTTCGAGCTCACCATCTTCCATAACCCAGCTGCCCAATACTTGAACTGGTTGGTCTGGTTTAGTCGTGCTCCATTAATCTCTATATCCAGTTTCCCTGTGAAACCTCTACTGACCCACATAACTTCATGTGACACTGAGTCACCAGCAGAGACACGTTTTCTCTCAGCCCAGGAGTGTTTGTCTATCTAGCTAATTGACATGTAAATTAAGCATTGTATTGTTTCACAATGTGCCTCACATTCATGGTTTAAACTGAATGCTAATAAAGAACAGACATGTGAAGTCAACAGAAAATCATCAGAGAATATATGCTATGGGCTTTACTGACTCTGTGGACAAATACAATGACTTTGGGGGAATATAAGGGGAAGGCAAAGGACACATCTTTGTCCATCATTCAGGGGGCAAAAAGAAGAGCACATTTTGCATCTCTGAGCAGCGGATACCAGCCAGGTAAGTTGGTGAGGCTGAAAGGAAGCTTTAGGTAAAAAAAATGCTTTAGACAGGGATGTCTAAGTGTAGTCTCTAAGGAGACTAAAACCAGTTGGAGAACACTTCAATCTCTCTGATCACTCGATTACAGACCTAAGAGTGGCTATCCTTCAACAAAAAAGCTTCAAAAACAGACTCCAACGAGAGACTGCTGAATTAGAATTAATTTGCAAACTAGATACAATTAACTTAGGCTTGAATAGAGACTGGGAATGGATGAGTCATTACACAAAGTAAAACTATTTCCCCATGTTTCAGAGTAGCAGCCGTGTTAGTCTGTATTCGCAAAAAGAAAAGGAGTACTTGTGGCACCTTAGAGACTAACAAATTTATTAGAGCATAAGCTTTCGTGAGCTACAGCTCACTTCATCGGATGCATTTGGTGGAAAAAGCAGAGGAGAGATTTATATAAACACACACACACACACACACACACACACACACACACAGAGAACATGAAACAATGGGTTTATCATACACACTGTCAGGAGAGTGATCACTTAAAATAAGCCATCACCAGCAGCGGGGGGGGGAAGGAGGAAAACCTTTCATGGTGACAAGCAAGGCCTACCTTGAAACCATGAAAGGTTTTCCTCCTTTCCCCCCCCTGCTGCTGGTGATGGCTTATCTTAAGTGATCACTCTCTTTACAGTGTGTATGATAAACCCATTGTTTCATGTTCTCTGTGTGTGTATATAAATCTCTCCTCTGTTTTTTCCACCAAATGCATCCGATGAAGTGAGCTGTAGCTCACGAAAGCTTATGCTCTAATAAATTTGTTAGTCTCTAAGGTGCCACGGGTACTCCTTTTCTTTTTGCGAATACAGACTAACACGGCTGCTACTCTGAAACCTGTCTCTAAGGAGTGTAAGGCAAAGAAAAAGATCATCCTCGTCGATGTCACAGTCTCCTTTGAGAACAGGACACTGGCCTTTTGTGAAGCCCAAGCTCGTAAGCTGGAAAAGTATGCTCCCCGGCCAACACCCTGAGAGCGAAGGGCTACGAGGTGCAGATGGACGTCCAGATCGTCGGAGTCCTGGGCGCCTGGGATGAGTGTATGCTGCGGACCTGCGGGATCGGTCAACGCTACGCATGGCTCATGCGGCACCTCATGGTCTCAGACACCATCTGATGGTCCATCTACACCGAACACATCACCAGCCACTGACAGCACCAGGAGGTGTGAGCCAGAGCGACATCGTGCATCGACTACGAGAAAGGGACAGAGAGACTTTCTCTGTTGGACTATATGAACTGGAACCAAAAACTCAATGAACGTTAAATCTCACAAAATGAGGGTCAATCCATTCCCATCATTGTATCCCCTCATTATACTCCACACCTGAACATAGCCATTATATGAACAACATACCCTCATATCTCAATGTCTGTACTTTGACCCGTTAACCGTTTACCTCCAAATGGGGATGTTGCAGATTCTGTATTCCTTACGCCATCTGATCTTAAACCGAACTTTGCACCCCTTGATAATCTGTATGTTATTCCCTGATAACCAGAAACTTCTATGCTTAAATTCTGTACCAATCACTTTTTTTTAAAATATCATCTTAATAAAATTTGTATACCTTTTGTTTTACATGTGTAAGCAGAGCCTGAATGAGCTCTCCCTGACATCTAGTGATGAGCTGGGGAAGAGACTTCAGGAGCTGATCTTGTTTGCATGGGCACACCCACCCTGCCTAGGTGCTCAGCATGATGGAATTGCTTGCCCAACTGGTCACTTGTGGCTGGTGTTGGATCCTAAGACTCCTTGTTATTGGGGCAAGAATAATAGAGTGTTGTTATCCTTATTGTGTGAATCGAGAGCAGAAGAACTGTACCTGGCATACCCCGATGGAGGGACTCACCCTCAACTTAACGGCACTCGCTAGGCAGGGGACATGGGTTCCAAAGCCCAGTGAGTTGAGAGAGGGTGTGGACAGGTACTTGTACCTGGTGATGTGGGCTCTGCTTAAGGGTCCTAGACACCATTTGACCCTTTCTCTCACCACTGTGTAATAAAAGAGCTAATTTAGACTTAATTTCTGTCTTCCTTATCCTTTCTCAGTATCTCTTAATCTTTATCTTTGACAATAAATTTACAATTATTTCACTATAAATACATCTATGCACTGAGGTGTTATAGAGGACCTGATTCTGAGCTGTACCAATCAAGCTGGGTGTATACGGTTCCCCTGGGAATAGCAAACCGGGTAATTACTGTAAATGTCCAGTGACAGGAGCTGGACACTACAGAAGGATGCTTCAGAGGAGCTTAGGGATGGGGTACACCAAGTTTTAACCTGCAAGGCAAAGTAGGCTTGCTTTGTTATTTAGACTGCAATTCTCATCTCTTCCTCTGAGAATCTTCCTCAGACGCAGGCCCCACATTAGGCTCATATGTTGGAAACTCCATCAAAAAGTGGCTTGCCTCATTTAAGAGACTCAGAGTATTATTTCTACCTCTCCTTTACTTGTTCACATTTTACTAGATGTCTCCCCAGTTATCCTTTACAAATGGTGCCACAATACCATCTCTCCTTCCCTTGTGGGTGGTTTACCAGTTTGAAATGTAAATCATGAAAGCCTAGGGCACTGTCTTTGGCCTTTGTCACTGCCTGCTTGGCAGCTCACTTTACTTCTTTGTATTCATTTTCATTTATAAAGATATCCAGTCCTGTTTTTAAAACATCAAGTAATGGACAATTCACCACATTCCTAGGTAACTTTTCCAATAGTTAATTACTTCACTGTTACAGGTTGTGCCTTATTTCTAACCTGAATTTGTTTAGCATCAGCTTCCAATAATTGGATCTCATTATGCTTTCTTCTGCTAAATCAAAGAGTCATCTACTGTCAAATATCTTTTCCCCCATGTAGTTACTTGTACACCATGATCAACTTTTTTTTTAGGTCAACTAAATAGATTGAGTTTCTTAAACATCTCACAAAAAGGCATATCTTCATTACCTCAAGACATTCTTGTAGCTCTTTTCTGAACCCTGTCCATTTTTTTAACATCGCTTTTTAAATATCGACACCAGAATTGGACATGGTATTTCAGTAACTGTTTCAGTAGTGCTGTATACAGAGGTAATATCATCACCCTATTTCCACTTGATATCCCCCATGCTTAGACATCTGAGGATCACATTTGCCTTCACAGCTACAGCCTCATACTGGAAGCTCATATTCAGTGTTACTGCATTCCAGGATATAATCCCCATTCTATAAGTAAAGGAGTACTTGTGGCACCTTAGAGACTAACAAATTTATTTGAGCATAAGCTTTTGTGAGCTACAGCTCACTTCATCGGATGAATCCACTGAATGCTCACGAAAGCTTATGCTCAAATAAATTTGTTAGTCTCTAAGGTGCCACAAGTACTCCTGTTCTTTTTGCGAATACAGACTAACATGGCTGCTACTCTGAAACCTGTCATTCTATAAGTGTGACTTATATTCTTTGTTCTTAGATGCCTGCTTCCATTTGACTGTATTAAAATGTACGTTTTTCTACTGATCCCACCCCTTACAAAATAATCCAGGTCAGTCTACTTAAATGACTATCACTATTTATCACTCCACCAATTTTTGTCATCAGAAAATGTTACCAATAATGATTTTATATTTTCTTTCACCTAATTGATAAACAGCATTGAAAACCATTCTGCCAAGAACAGATCTTTGTGGGACCCCAATAGAAACAACCCTGTTGAATGACTATTCACCATTTACAATTACTTTTGCGATGTATCATTTAGCAGTTTTAATCTATTTAATGTATGCTATGCTGTTTTTATATAGTGGTACTTTTTTCAAATCAGAACATTTTATAGGAATAAGTCAAATGCCTTACCGAAGTCTAATACATTATGAAAACAGTTACCTTTATCAACCAAACTTGTGGTTTCATCTAAAAGCTATAGCTTTTGTCTGACAAGCCCTATTTTTCATAAAATGATGTTGACTGGCATTAATTATGCAACCATCCATTAATTCTTTGCAAATTACTTTCCATATCACCCTTTCCATAATTTTGCTCAGGATCTGTTTCAGGCAAATCAGCCTATAGTTATAAAAGTCATCATATTTACCCTTTTAAAATATTGGCTTGACATTAACTTTTTCCCAGTCAGCTGGAACTGCCCCAATGTTTGAAGATTTGTTAAAAATCAACATTAATAGTTCATAGAACTCCTTGGCCAATTCTTTTAATGCTCTGCAGAGCAAGTTATCCAGATCCATGGATTTAACTTCAATAGTTGCTTTTTAACATCTTCTCTAGTTACTGATAAAATAGAAAGTATTTCCATATCATTGTAAAGATATGAATACATCATCTTGTTTCTTTCCAAATACAAAACAGAAACAGAAATATTTACTGAATACTAATGCCTTTTTACATCACGATTGACAATTTTATCATTCATATCTAATATTTTACCTATACCATTGCTAGGATTTCTTTTATATTTAAAAAAATTCCTTTTATTTTCCTTAACCCTATTTCCTTAACCCACAAATTCCCTTCATCAATTGTCAGCATTCCCTAAATGCTGATGTGTACTCATTGCTATCGGCTTCTCCATTTTTCCATTTGCTTCATATATTTGATTTATTTTTTACTGCTGCTTTCACTTTCCCTCTTAACTAGAATGTTTTTCTTGCCTTCTTTTGTGATTTTGGAACTGTGTTATTCTGGGCATCTAATAAAGCATTTTTAAACAACTCCCAGTTATTATTCACATTTTTATGTTAATTTTCCCCCCATTCAATTCTTCTCATGATAATTTTTAGCTTTGGGAAATTGGCCTTTTTAAAGCACCAAGTATATGGGCTTATGGACAGGACTATATTCTGTTTGCACATAACACATAAAATCAGGCCATGATCACTTGCATCTAGGCAACCATCAATGTTTAATCATCAGGATTTATTACAGGAAGTCATTCTGCCATTAATATTAGAAGACTTTTAGGTTCTGTGCATTTGTGGGAACAGTTGGGATGGGTTGCTTCCTTGGATGCATAAATAGCCTTTGACAGAGTGGAGTAGCATTATTTATGTGAAGATATTTGACTCCAGGGTTAGGCTCAAATTTCCTCCATTAGATGCAGGTATTATGAAACCCCTAAGGCTGCTGTACTTACCAATATTATATACTCTGACTTTTTTTTTTTTAAATTTTACTTAGAGTTGTAAGACAGCAGTTTCCCTCATTCATTTCTGTAGCCTCTGGCTGTGGCCCTTACATACAAGGATGGAACTGATGGTATGAGGATGTGAGGAGAATATGTTAAATTTGCATTATATCCTCCTGGGTTAAACTATTATTCACAGATATAGAATGTTAGTAAATTTTAAAAATGATATCATGCAATTTGAAGTTTTAAATAGCAACTATTCTCCTGACAGCAGAGGCAGTAGCTTTCCCCCATTTCGATTAATAAATAGAAATATTAAGTATTTAGGATGCAAGATTCCTATTATTTATAGGCTATACACAGCTGAACTATTCTATTCCTACTTTTTAGTATTCAGGGAGATTTGGCATGATAATTATATTTGCCATTGTCTCTGTTTAGAAGGATTAGATTTTGGAAAATTAATGTTCATATTGTCTACAGATGTTACCTATTGTCCTTTAGAGGAAAGATATTAATGAGAGAGAGATTTTTCTTTTGATTAATTTAAAGGGGAATGTGATCACATATTACTCTCAAAGCATGCCACAAGGTAGGAGAGCTTTCTTTCCCATTTATAAAACTTAATACATAATTTGTCAACTCAGAAAAAGAAAAGGAGTACTTGTGGCACCTTAGAGACTAACAAATTTATTTGAGCATAAGCTTTCGTGAGCTACAGCTACACGAAATATGCTCAAATAAATTTGTTAGTCTCTAAGGTGCCACAAGTACTCCTTTTCTTTTTGCGAATATAGACTAACACGGCTGCTACGCTGAAACTTGTCAACTCAGGTTTGCTTAAAGAAGTCTGCTCTAGCGGACATTCGATGTAGATGCCAATGGATTTAGCCAGTGAAATGTTAATAATAACTACATTGCAAATTCTTACATGTGACTGACATATCTGAGAAAAATAATATTTAACCAATTGCTTAAGGCACTTACCATGGATCCACAGGATCAGTGCTATGACCTCAGCTTTGGAACAGTCTCTGGGAGGACCCCTTCAGTGTGTCAGACCGCACAGGGGTCCCATTTTTCCTCCAGGGTAAGCCAGTCGGCTTCGCTGTCTCCTTAGACTGGGCCTTCAGCACTTCCGCTTCACACTGTAAGCACCATTCAGTGAGTCCCCCTGAGAGAGACCCCAGAGGGAGACTTGTACAGTCTTAGGGAGCAATGCACACCACAAGAATCTGCAGTGACGCTCAGCCAGCACTGTCAAACAGTAGGGTTTATTAGTCAATTGGCACACAGCATAGGGGGTGCTTGGTGAGCAGAGAAAAATGAAGGTTAAAGCACAGCCCATTCTGGGTAGCAAGAGCCCTGCCAAGCTGTAATGAACCCCATTGCTCAAGCCCTGTCTGTCACTCCATCTGATACTAATGGAAACTGCGTGATCATGGGAGACTTTAACTTCTCAGATATAGACTGGAGGACCAGTGCTAGTAATAATAATAGGGCTCAGATTTTCCTAGATGCGATAGCTGATGGATTCCTTCATCAAGTAGTTGCTGAACTGACTAGAGGGGATGTCATTTTAGATTTAATTTTGGTGAGTAGCGAGGACCTCATAGAAGAAATGGTTGTAGGGGACAATTTTGGCTCAAGTGATCATGAACTAATTCAGTTCAAACTAAATGGAAGGATTAACAAAAATAAATCTGCAACTAGAGTTTTTGATTTCAAAAGGGCTGACTTTCAAAAATTAAGGAAATTAGTTAGGGAAGTGGATTGGACTGAAGAACTTATGGATCTAAAGGTAGAGGAGGCCTGAGATTACTTTAAATCAAAGCTGCAGAAGCTATCAGAAGCCTGTATCCCAAGAAAGGGGAAAAATTCATAGGAAGGAGTTGTAGACCAAGCTGGATGAGCAAGCATCTTAGAGAGGTGATTAAGAAGAAGCAGAAAGCATACAGGGAGTGGAAGATGGGAGGGATCAGCAAGGAAAGCTACCTAATTGAGGTCAGAACATGTAGGGATAAAGTGAGACAGGCTAAAAGTCGAGTAGAGTTGGACCTTGCAAAGGGAATTAAAACCAATAGTAAAAGGTTCTATAGCCATATAAATAAGAAGAAAACTAAGAAAGAAGAAGTGGGGCCGCTAAACACTGAGGATGGAGTGGAGGTTAAAGATAATCTAGGCATGGCCCAATATCGAAACAAATACTTTGCCTCAGTCTTTAATAAGGCTAAAGAGGATCTTAGGGATAATAGTAGCATGACAAATGGGAATGAGGATATGGAGGTAGATATTACCATATCGGAGGTAGAAGCGAAACTCAAACAGCTTAATGGGACTAAATCGGGGGGCCCAGATAAACTTCATCCAAGAATATTAAAGGAATAGGCACCTGGAATTGCAAGCCCATTAGCAAGAATTTTTAATGAATCTGTAAACTCAGGAGTAGTACCAAATGATTGGAGAATTGCTAATATAGTTCCTATTTTTAAGAAAGAAAAAAAAAGTGATCCGGGTAACTACAGGCCAGTTAGTTTGACATCGTAGTATGCAAGGTCCTGGAAAAAATTTTGAAGGAGAAATTAGTTAAGGACATTGAAGTCAATGGTAAATGGGACAAAATACAACATGGTTTTACAAAAGGTAGATCATGCCAAACCAACCTAATCTCCTTTTTTGAAAAAGTAACAGATTTTTTAGATAAAGGAAATGCAGTGGATCTAATTTACCTAGATTTCAGTAAGGCATTTGATACCGTGCCACATAGGGAATTATTAGTTAAATTGGAGAAGATGGGGATCAATATGAACATCAAAAGGTGGATAAGGAATTGGTTAAAGGGGAGACTGCAATGGGTCCTACTGAAAGGAGAACTGTCAGGTTGGAGGGAGGTTACCAGTGGAGTTCCTCAGGGATCGGTTTTGAGACCAATCTTATTTAATCTTTTTATTACTGACCTTGGCACAAAAAGTGAGAGTGTGCTAATAAAGTTTGGAGATGATACAAAGCTGGGAGGTATTGCCAATTCAGAGAAGGATCGGGATATTATACAGGAGGATCTGGATGACCTTGTAAACTGGAGTAATAGTAATAGGATGAAATTTAATAGTGAGAAGTGTAAGGTTATGCATTTAGGGATTAATAACAAGAATTTTAGTTATACGCTGGGGACGCATCAATTAGAAGTAACGGAAGAGGAGAAGGACCTTGGAGTATTGGTTGATCATAGGATGACTATGAGCTGCCAATATGATATGGCTGTGAAAAAAGCTAATGCGGTTTTGGGATGCATCAGGAGAGGCATTTCCAGTAGGGATAAGGAGGTTTTAGTACCATTATACAAGGCACTGGTGAGACCTCACCTAGAATACTGTGTGCAGTTCTGGTCTCCCATGTTTAAAAAGGATGAATTCAAACTGGAGCAGGTACAGAGAAGGGCTACTAGGATGATCCGAGGAATGGAAAACTTGTCTTATGAAAGGAGACTTAAGGAGCTTGGCTTGTTTAGCCTAACTAAAAGAAGGTTGAGGGGAGATATGATTGCTCTCTATAAATATATCAGTGGGATAAATACAGGAGAGGGAGAGGAATTATTTCATCTCAGCACCAATGTGGACACAAGAACAATTGGGTATAAACTGGCCACCAGGAAGTTTAGACTTGAAATTAGACGAAGGTTTCTAACCATCAGAGGAGTGAAGTTTTGGAATAGCCTTCCAAGGGAAGCAGTGGGGGCAAAAGATCTATCTGGTTTTAAGATTCTACTCGATAAGTTTATGGAGGAGATGGTATGATGGGATAATGGGATTTTGGTAAGTAATTGATCTTTAAATATTCAGGGTAAATAGGACTAATCCCCTGAGATGGGATATTAGATGGATGGGATCTGAGTTACCCAGGAAAGAATTTTCTGTAGTATCTGGCTAGTGAATCTTGCCCATATGCTCAGGGTTTAGCTGATCGCCATATTTGGGGTCGGGAAGGAATTTTCCTCCAGGGCAGATTGGAGAGGCCCTGGAGGTTTTTCACCTTCCTCTGTAGCATGGGGCATGGGTGACTTGAGGGAGGCTTCTCTGCTCCTTGAAGTCTTTAAACCATGATTTAAGTACTTCAATAGCTCAGACATAGGTGAGGTTTTTTTGTAGGAGTGGGTGAGATTCTATGGCCTGCGCTGTGCAGGAGGTCGGACTAGATGATCAGAATGGTCCCTTCTGACCTTACTATCTATGAATCTGATCTCCTTCATCTGACTCCCAGGTGTGCCCTCCATTGCTTCCCACAGCCAACACTTCACTTCCACCACACACCCTTCCCCCTGGGCATCCTTTGTTCCCGAGTTGTGGAGATGCAGCTTAGCTTCCCCGCTGAGAGATGGGGAAGACCATCTCTCTCTGGGTCATTGGATGCTAGGTGTCTGCATCTAGGCATTTGGATTTGCCATTGCCCTCTCAAGAGCTCTACTGATATGGGATCTAAGACTCCAGACAGTTAGGCACCATTCACACCTATGTCTTAGCCAGCCTGGAGAGCACACAATCCCTTTTCATCCACGAGGTAACAATGCAGCATATGGGGAAACTGAGGCACACATAGGCTTCATTAAAATATTACAAAAAATTCCCACTTTGGAATTAAAGGCCTGTAAAAGCTGTGATTAAACACTTGGGATAACTTCTTTGCATCTAAGATGCATGAACCTGTGATTTAAACCAAGTAAATCAATTAGGTTTCTAATTTACAAAGATACTGGGGGCTTAAATCCCTAGCAGATGCCTTTGAAGCAGACGGTCTCATTTAGCATTCAGTCTGCTTTTGGTCTTCCCTGTGAGCTCACCTTTCCCCATCTCCATTTAGAAGACTATGGGTAAAATTGATCAATTGGGCCACAGTTTCTCCACACGTAAATGCAGATATTTTTTATCTCAACAACTAATCTGACCCTCTGAGCCCTGGAAACAGATTATTAGTCAAGTTACCTAGCAGCTTGATATCCTCTTTCTAGAGAGTAAGTCAAACAGCCCAGTTACAGAAAAGGACAGCATCAGAGACAACCTAGTGGCATGAAATACAGGAGCAGAGAAGGCAAAATTTGCTTCTAAATAATGGTAAGATATCTGTAGTGGTGATGCAATTTACAATCAGACATCGCACTATCCTTGAGCTATGTGTGATCTAGATATATCATATCTATTTTAAATGTAAATTTTTATCTGGGAATTGGATGTTTCCTTATTAGAGATTTTTCGTACTGATGTATCTATTTGCTTAAACAGAACTGTTAAAACTTTGTGTGGCCTATTATTGCTAGGGAATGTGATGGATATGAGAGATCTGACAAGCGTGGCATAGAGTTATATTGGCTTTTGTTTGGTAATCACAAACACATTTAATTGTTTGCAAAAAGAAAAGGAGTACTTGTGGCACCTTAGAGACTAACAAATTTATTAGAGCATAAGCTTTCGTGAGTTACAGCTCACTTCATCGGATGCATTTGGTGGAAAAAAAAATTGTTTTTAAAATTTAAAATTTAATTGTTTGCTTACTCATTTGTTTTATGGACAGCCACAATCCGGAAATGCCTGCCATTGGAAAAATGGCAGCTGGAGAAGAGAAGAGAGGAGAATGAAGTTATATATATAGTCACAAGGACAGGACAAGAAGCAATAGGCTTAAATTGCAGCAAGGGCTGTTTAGGTTGGACATCAGGAAAAACTTTCTGTCAGGGTAGTTAAGCACTGGAATAAATTGCCTAGTGAGGTTGTGGAATCTCCGTCATTGGAGATTTTTAAAAGCAGGTTAGACAAACACCTGTCAAGGATGGTCTAGCTCAGGGGGTTCCAATGTTTTTTAATTTCAGAGGTTAACATGTTATAAAAATTCCAGGGCCAAGCAGGTGGGGCTCTGGGCTTCAGCTGCCTGAGAAAGGGGGTTTGGGGCTTCAGCCCTGTGGGTGGGGGGTGGAGATTGGGCTTCTGTCCCACAGGGCAGGGGGTCTCAGGGCTCCAGCCATGGGGAGAGGGGCACTCAGGGTTCAGCCACCAGATGGGGGGGACTTGGAGTTCAGCCCCAGAGGATGCTGGGGAGCTCGGGGCTTCATCCTTGTGGGGCAGGGAGGGGGCTGTGGGGCACCAGGTCTTCTATCCCACAGGACACTGGGGCTCAGGCTCCAGGCTCCCAGCTTTTGCTTTGTGAGGCACCAGAGCTTGGAGCTTCTGCCCCATGGGGCACCAGGGCTCCCAGCTTTAGCCCTGCGGGACAGGGAGTCTTAGGGCTCATGGGCCCCCTTAAATGGCTTACAACACCCCAGTGGGCCATAGACCCCCAGTTGAGAACTCCTGGTCTAGATAATACTTAGTGCTGCCTTGAGGGCAGGGGACTGGACCAGGAGACCCCTTGAGGTCCCTTCCAGTCCTACATGTCTATGAGCAGTTCACATAACAGAAAATGGTGTGTTGGAAATTATTAAAGATTACTTAATTTTTCTACTAAATTTTACCTATTATAGAGAATTTGAGGATGAAATTTTGTATGTAATCCATAGGCTATTATTGATTTATAGGGGGCAATGGAATATTTTTAGATACTCTAAAATAGAAAATTGTCAGTAATAAAGTGACAGCATTAATTCAGAAACAGCACCACCAAATTAAATGTGAGAAATTTAAGGTTTACAAAAAGGAGTCGCTGATGGTGAGCGAGGGCTATATTTTACCATTCAATGTGACCATTAAGTTACTGATTAGTGCACTACCAAAAAAACATTCAGAAAAGATCAAGGCCAAGGCTGGATTAAAGCACTACAAAATAAAATACTGGTTTACATTAAAATGTGCTGAATCACAGAAGTGCTGATGACCTTCTCTGCCAATAAGTATTTCAAATCCAGAAGGATTTCAATTTCTGTTAAAGATGTTTGCCAATAGAAAAAAAATCTATACTTCATAAGTTTCCTCCATACTAGCCCATGCTCTGTATTTAATAATCAATCTCTTTACTTGTTCTCTGGAGTTTAATGTCTGCATAATGAACTAATGGCAAAGAGAAATGAAGACAGATGCATTCATTTGCATGAGCTAATTTATTACATAGCCAATCTTACTGAACACAGCACTGCAGTAAAACATTGAGCCATAAGAATGTACTGAAGGTTGCTTTCTTTTGCAATTTAAAATGCAAATATTTCTCACCAAATCAATCAAGAAACTGAAGTGGTACCATATTAGCACACAACAGAATGAATGTTAGGCTATAAGGCAGTAAAAAGCCTTTAAATTTGAAGGTTTTTTTCATCTACAGTATTCAGTTCTCAAACCAGAATTCCTCGTGAGACGCAAATATAACATGCCTATATCATCCTTGAGCAATATTGTTATTCGAGGTAAAAGTAAAAACATTTCCAGTCAAAGTACAAAATGTGACATGTCCCATGAAAATGGACACACTCTCTCTCTCTCTCACACTCACACACACACACACACCCCATCCTGATGAATCTTAAGCTCTGAAAACTTTAGAAGAGAAGAAATATAGAAAAGACTAATGTCAGTGTGTCTCAATATTAAGAATATTAAAACAACCAGATACAAATTCTGGTTCATGTATGTCCCAAGCATGTGTGTCTTGCTTATCTTATCCATTTCAATGACTCTCTTTTTTCAATATCCGGGTTAATGCAAAGAAAACATTCAATGGGGACAAAAACAGGAAGGAAGAAATAATTGAAAGATTCAAGTGAAATGAAAGAGTAAAAGTTTCAGCTGAATGTTATCTACCAGGTTAAGATGCTGTCTTTAATCTGAAGCAGAGAAATTCTCTTGTGTTTTACATATGATATATACTAGAGATGCAGCATTAAGATATGCGACATATCTATGGTGATGTGGCTCACACATTTCTATGAGAATACATTATTTCTTCTTTTCTAAGAGAAGGATTATGAGAGAACAGGTGATTTCACTTTGAGGTGAAAAGACATCCTTAAACTTAAACAAAGCAAGTGTCTACTTGAGGGCCTGCTTTGTCAGGGTACTTCATTCCATGCAAACTCTGCATCTCACAGGATCCCTCTATCTCCTTCTCCTCCACTTCAGTCTCACTGTTAAAACAGTATACTGCCACAACCATTCAACCTTGTAGGAACAAGACCAGAAGTGGAAGAAGGCAGCTCATGACCTGATTTTCCCTTACTCCCAGCAAAGAATTTGGGATCTGACTCTTGTTTGATGTCAGCTGTGAGACCTAGCATGTCTGTTTATTCTGCCATTGCTTTTACTTTACCCTTTATTATTACTTTTAATTTTTCTAGGGCACCACTGAGCTCCAAAGATCTTTGAGCTTACTCCCTCACATGGAGACTAGCAATGTTGTTGCTAAAATTGACAGAGGCACATCTGCACTGAGATTCACTATTGTCACTCTAGAGTTTGAGTTCCAGAGGTGCTGAGCACCTGCACTTTCCATTGATTCAACTGGAGTTTCAGGTGCTCAGCTCCTCCGTTTCCTTGAATTCTCATATAAGGCAAAGATGGATTGTTAGTATCCTTGTAGTTCCTTCTCCTCCCACTGAAACTTGTAGAGTAAAACAGCATATTATTGCAATGCTCAGATTTTGAAATCACAAAAGGCAATTTTCGCTGTAATTTTTTCCCTCTTGTTTGTCTGTTACATAAAAGTTTAGGTAATGACAACGGGTTGAGCTCATTTGTTTCTATTTTTAACCCAGCTGATACAAGAAATGCAAGTCCCCAGACTTGGCTCTTGATTGAAGGCACATTGGTATAATTTTAGGTCAGTGAGGGTAGGGTCACCAGTCTTTAACTTGCAGGAGGTACTTAAATGTAACTTGTGGTTTCTTTTTTCTAGTTACAAATTTATTCCCATTTAGGGTCAGGACACCAGTATAAGGGATACCATTTGAAAAGCATGGAGATAATTCTTGGCTTTATTTCCATTTTTATGACATCAGCTCTCCTTACCCACTTGATGGGAGAGTATCCCTTTTGTTCGTATCAGTTTTAATGGGCTTTATGGAGCTGAGATTTACCTCACAAAAAGATGATATATTAGAAACTATCTTTATTCCTAAATATGTAATAATCAACTCATTAAAATGGACAGAAAGATTACCTTTGCCTATAGGCTTGATTTAAGATTTCCCTATAATTTATTTCATACCCATAGTAGAGGATCAGGAGAGACTGCTGACTGTGTTTAATATTGACAGAAGATAGCTGTCTAAATTGAAGCAGCACTAGACTACCTCATCTAAAGATTTGTTTTTTCAACAGAACACACTGTAATTCTGACCATTTTAAAATGTATACGTTAGGTCACCCCCACCAGGGATTCTTAGACTAAAAGTAGATAGAAGTGGTGCCCCCTGCTTGTATAAAAGCATCTAATAAAAGTCTTTGTCATGATTTTTGTACAAAATGGTCAGCCATTCTATGAACTTTTCTCCCAAAATAACTATGTATAAACTTCTACGCTGATTCCACCCCCATGAGAAGCTTTTCTGCTTGTAAATAAGCTATCTAAAGGCCAAGTCTGTGCTAGAAAAGAATGTTTGTTGGTACAGACATACTGGCAAACCCTCTCAGTGTGGACATTGCTAGCAAAAAAAGTGCTTTTGCAAATACACCATGTAGTGGTTTGTCAAGTGAAATAAACTATACAGGAAAAAGCATTTTTATTCCAGTATAACTATGCCTTCACTTGGGCTTTTGATGGTATAAAAAATGTAGCAAAAAAAATCCAAATCCAAATATTGGCAAAAGTTTCTAGTATGGACCTGGCTTAAGCATCGTGGAGAACAGTCATACAGCAAGCTCCATTCTGGAACTTGCTCCCTTGTTGGTTTGACAAAGCCTTAGTTAGCTAATCATTAGGCCATGCTTCAAGGTCCATTAGCTTACTGAGGTTTGGCACAAGTTCTTTGGATAAGAGGTATCTTATATCTCAAAGCTAGTGTGGTATATCTCAGCTCCTCCAATTTATGGAGGATGTTGGGAATTAATCCAAGGAACACTTGCCTAATTCTAATTGCTGATAGTTGTTATGAACTTGTGGAATTAATTTTATGTTTATAATGTTTTAAGGGAGTCACAGAGTTGTGCAAAGGATACATGTGTTATAAAACCAGATATAAATTAATAAATGAGAGGTGGTGTCTGAGTCTTTTTAAAATGAAAGTTGATGAACTGCTGTGCTTAAAGGCCATCTGGTTCTCAGGTATTATATTAGCCACTACTATTAAAAATATTAGTAACTAGTGTAGTTAAAATATTGAAATCTGTCTATCAGTCAATAAATGGAATATTGTAGCTTCCTACTCCAGTTTCTATATATGGAAAATGGGGATTTCTATCTCCCAGAAATGTTGTGAGGATCATACTACTTGAAACATGGACTATGAAAAGCACTTTGTACTATCGGTTACAACCATTTCTAGGTTATCTCAGATAATACTTAACTCAAACTTATTTGTTTAATTATTATTATTTTTTGTTGTAGGGGTAGTCTGAGGTTCATGCTTTCTATATGTTCTCCAACTCCATTTGCTTTTTATTATATATTTCCTTTTTGTTAACATATAGAGAGTAATGGACCAGAATGTTAACAGTCTCACTAGATCTTTACACCACATTTATCAGCATGGTATGTGAATGGCTTGTTGGGCCTCTGATTTTGCCAGCACAATTTTGCAATGAGTTTCAAATGCACTGGGAAAATGTTAAGTTCTTACTGACTTTATTAAAGGCCCACCCTTTTGGCCAGAACTCAATCTGAAAGGTTTTAGAAAAATCACACACATTTGCCCACAGGTGCTGGCTTCCTCCTTTCCCTGGGAGTGCTCAACCCCCACTCAGCCTCAGACCCCAGCCCTTCCTCCAAGTCCCCACTCCCACCCCACCTCTTCCTGCCCCGCCCCTTCCCACCCAGTTCCATCCCCTCCCTGCTCCCCCCTGCCAGCGCCTCCTGCATGCTGCGGAACAGCTGATCAGGGTAGATGGGAGGCACTGGGTGGGATGGCGAGAAGTTGATCAGCGGGGCTGCCTGCAGGTGCTGAGTGGGAGGGGGGAGCTGGCTGCTGGTGGGTGCTATGCACCTGCTATTTTTTTCCGTGGGTGCTTCAGCCCTGGAGCACCCACGGAGTCAGTGCCTATGCATTCACCCCACACAAATAAGTTTTGGGGTTTGTTTTTAAAATGTCAGACATATTGCAGCATTAATAGATTTCATGGTAATGATGCAGTCTCACTATGGTCTTGGTCCATCAGCAACATTCCCCTGGGTATTCTAGGAGCTCTATCAATTTTGATCTCTCAGTTTTGCTTACATAAGCAAAACTTCCAGGATCAGTTCTTTACAGAATTTGATAGGATCTGATCACTCATGGCTTTCTGGGAGACCTATAATTCAGCTGTAACATGTGTGTGTTCTTTCTTTTCCAAAACCTTGTTTTTCCTCTATGACAGAGGTTAGCTCATTTTCCATATTATTTATCTGCCAATTGCTCAGAGTCACAATGTCATCTACTGTGGGAGAAAGTTGTACTGTGTGGCAGATTCTTGTCTCATGGTTATCAACTTTCAAGCGAGGCTTCCTACTGCTCCACTGATATAATCAACTAATATTGGAGCTTGGCACCTCTCCCGGCCTTGATCAATACAGTATATACTCTGTCCACTTTAGGGAAGTAAATTCAGGATACTGTTTCAGGCTTATAAATTACAGCATTCCTTTCTTGATTTCAGTATGGTGCCCTTCTCCCCCCAAAGTTGTGTTCACGTTTCTTACACTTCTGGTCAGACTTCCTCTGTAACAGGGACAGTTTAACTTTCTGTACCAGTATTAATTCATGGCTACTGGATACAGCTGTCTTTCATTGGTTCTTCACTGTATGATCACACTAAGTGACATAAACAGCCATGTAGATAAAATGTGAAGAGAAGGTCTGAAGATTGCACAAGGATAATAAACAGTACCCAAAAGAAAAAATGTCTATATTCTACAAACATTGTATTTTACTTCAGAAGTTATCAAAGCCAGCCTCTATTCTAACATAGAGATCTGAACTATACATTCCTTTGTATCAAAATTAGGTGTATTAAAGTCTAGAGACATTACGAAGTGAATGTGGAACTAAAAGTGTACTCCATAAAAAAGAGCCCTTGATTCCTCCAACTAACCCCCTAACTCACTTGTGGCTTTGCCACTCATTGTGGACATCCCAAACTTCTGTCAATAAAACCTATTTCACACTATTATGTATTCCATATATATACTCTCTCTCTCTCTCTCTCACACACACACACACACACACGATCAAGGAAGGCATATGAACTCTAAAAATATAAAAAAGAAAAGGCATCTGATGAAGTGAGCTGTAGCTCACGAAAGCTTATGTTCTAATAAATTTGTTAGTCTCTAAGGTGCCACAAGTACTCCTTTTCTTTTTGCGGATACAGACTAACACGGCTGCTACTCTGAAACCTGTCTAAAAATATAGTTACTGTCTTTGATTCCACCAAAAGTAAAAGGAAGTAGCAGATTCTCTTTTGGAAAAAACTGGCTAACTTTGCCTCTCCAACATGAAATACATATTAGGTCACTTTTTCTTCATATTGGAAAGGCTGATGCATAATAAATTATTGAACAAACAGTAAATATACTTTGGTATACAGATCTGCTCAGCAGAGTGAATGTACTATTCATTCCCTTGCTATTATCAGGCCCCATATAATCTTTTTATAGAAACTGAACTGGAGATTTTTATAAATGTTCCATTAATGTCTTTAAAAAAGTTTGTAGAGGATGCCTTAGAGGAACAACTTAATTACCTAAAACTCCACAATGCAAAAAAAGAGAAAAACTGCCAACTGAAGGAAGACTCAAACAGGCACGCGATTAACAAAATCCAAAAGTCTCCAGGAGACCACCAGATTACTCCAATCTTGAACAAATAAAGCAGAACCTCTGCTGGCTGTTATTACCATTTATACATTTCTACCTATCATATTAGGGAGACAGAATTTCAGAATTTCTAACAACAGACTCACTTTCTCTGACAAATTCAGGAGGATTTTCTCTTTTGAAAACGTCCAGGAAAAGTCTATTATTTGTATTTCTAAAGGCAGCCGTCACATTAGTATATAAACAAATATATTCATTAAGATTGACACGGACTTGTTTCCCTCCCTAAGTTTGGCAGCTGGCCATGCCTCCAGCTAGGAGCTGAGCGAGGGGAATGTCACCGCTTCTGGGGAGCCCCACAGTTAAGTGCCACCCAGAGATTGCCTCACCCTGTCCTGTGCCCCAACTCCCTGCCCCCTCCTATACCCAAACTCTGCTGCTGGGGGTGGGGGAGCCTGGTAGGGAACCTGCCAACCCCGACAACCCCCTCCCTAGCACCAGCAGGGGTCCTGGGCTGCCACCTGCCTCCCTGAGCACCTGGTCCACCCTCCCCCAACACCCACAGTGTCCCCGGGAAGCTCCCCCAAGTTTTAGTTGTGGGTATTTTTAGTAAAGGTCATGGACAGGTCACGGGCCATGAATTTTTGTTTACAGCCCATGACTTTTACTAAAAATACCCATGACTAAAATGTAGTCTTAATAATAATCTTGTTTATGTAACAATCGAGGGGTTTCTTTTTTCATTTTCTATAACAGATAAATTGCTTTTGTGGCTTTTTGTGCAATGATACCAACACAATAAATTTTAGGGGAAAATCATGTTTTATTTCACGTTAAATTCTTGAAAGAAAACTGATGAGTTTTCAGTGTTGTAGGTAGCTCTGCAGCTGTTTCAAAAACTAGTTCAAAAGCCTCCAGTCAAACTACTGACATACATAGTGAGTAGAGAAGCCAACAAACATGACAATTTCAGTATCTCATCAAAAATGACAATCAGAATATGTCTTTGCAAATATAATGAGAACAGCAGGTATAGAGACACTTACTAGAAACTTGCATAATCACAGGTTTCAGAGTAGCAGCCGTGTTAGTCTGTATTCGCAAAAAGAAAAGGAGTACTTGTGGCACCTTAGAGACTAACAAATTTATTAGAGCATAAGCTTTCGTGAGCTACAGCTCACTTCATGCATCCGATGAAGTGAGCTGTAGCTCACGAAAGCTTATGCTCTAATAAATTTGTTAGTCTCTAAGGTGCCACAAGTACTCCTTTTCTACTTACTAGAAAGTCAGCTGCATTTCACAGATCAAAAAATCTGTTTCTCGTAGGAAATTACTTAAAACACGCAATATCACTGATTGCTTAGGTGAACACTAATGGATCTCTAAGTGCTAAAAATTTCTTCAGTTGTTGGCAAGTGTGAGAATTTTAAGCTGATAAAATGCAGTGTAGAAGGAAAGAGAAAAATATGCTTGTCTGCTCTCAAGAAAAGGTCAGAGACATCTGTAATCTGACCAAGGTGGTGCCATTTGACTTCCTAGTGTCATACGTACCACCATAAATCATTTCCCACATGTGACGCTTCCAGGGATGCCCAAGGTTGAGAGGCACCTCGCTATCACCTGCCCTTAGCATGAGGAAACCTTGTCCATGCCTGCCGTGGATCAGCTCCCTGACTCCGCTGGCCACAGGCAACACAAACATTCCCATCTAGGTCTGCGGAGACCCTGTTCTCTCTCTCTCTCCGGCAATGGTATGGAATTACATTTTCGAGGGGGGTGGGGCGCAGTATTGGGCAATGTCCAAATCTTGAAGGGATCTCTAGTGGAAGCACGTCAATTCTTCACCTAGTTGGCTGGGACTGGCAACCTATGGCACATTTGCATGCAGACTGCTAGTCCAATCAGGGGCACATTTTGGGGTGCACTTCGGTTTATTTTTCCTCTGTTTTCTGTCATGACATGTACAGGTAAAGTCTGTAAAAACCCAAAATCCTGATCATCCAAATGAGCAGTGTGTCCCCCATGCTCACATGGGAAAACAGGATTTTTGGTTCCGAGGGTGGACAGAGAAAAGTCAGTAGCTTCAGGAGACGGAAGCCTCCTTATTTCTGCTTGAGTTGGGGGAGCTGCAAGGAAGTGGAGGGCAGTGGGGGAGGCCCAGGGGAGCAAAGGATGGCTGCCCCCCAGAACCCCTGGCTCCCCCTGCCTTTGCTCTACCCCAACTCCCAGCTAGGGACACTGCTGTAAGGATGGCCCTCCCACCTGGCTCTGACCAAGGATAATACTGTTACTCAGCTCCAGCTCCATCCCAGGCTGCAGGTAGCTCCGGCTCCTGCGCTCCCCTGACTGGTCCCGGCTGCAGCATCCCTGTGCTCTGCTCTGCCTCTGAGCACAACCCCCTTCCCTGCCCTGGCTGGCATTTGCCAGCTTGGAGGATGTTCTACACCTGGGGAGGAAAGGGCTGGAGCCACTGGGAGCTTGGGGTAAGCTGGAGCTGGGTATCAGAACTGTTCTTACATCAGATCCCCCAGCAGGAAGCAGGGCAAAACAGCTGAAGCCTAATGGGACAAACAGAACACCACTTGTGGCCAGGATCTGGCCCACAGGCTGCTAATTGAAGAACACTGCTCTACAGGTTAGCAATAGGCACCTCCGACCATCTCCTTGGAATGTCCAGCTCTTCTTCCACTGGACACTTGTAGTATTCACAGATTCACTGCCTCCAAAGAAACAGTGCACCCCAGTTTACCAGTTACACCTCAGATCACCACTCCACTTAACACAGATAATTTAGATATGTTTATAGTGAAATCAAGTAAAAATTCATTTAACAGAGTACATAAATTCAGCAAGTAGTAGTATTGGAAACAAATGATTACATATAAAATAAACCCATAACATGTATTCTAGAACCTAGTCTTACTTAAATTAGATACTTTCATGTTTTATAGAGCAATGTTCACTCAAAGTCCTTTCATCAGTTTACAGCCAGGGTTGGTGTGACCCTACATTTGTAAGACAAACTGTCTTTTAGCTTGTCTCCTGAGTGAAGAATACTGTACGTTTCCTTGCATTACTTGATATACAAATCTAATCCATTGATCTTAGTTATAAACAAGACACCATCCTGCTGATTGTCTTTTCCTGTAATTTTTCTCTCTTGTAGATTTCACAATCTTATCTTTGGTACCTGGCTTGGTACACCAACAGGCATCCATTTTAAGACATACAATACACAACACACACATGACCAAACAGAGAAGTGTCTTATCTCCTGTCTGAAAGGAACACATCCGAGGTACGATCATCTTCTATACTCTAAGAACTCCCATACCTAAAGAACACAATTTTCAGTATAGATATACAACTCCTTAAATATTATCTGTATTACATTTTGCAGTGATTATGATGACCAGTGTTCTACTGGCTTTTGGTAGGGACCTTACATGCCACCCTTTAGTGAACTATTACGTATATTCCTGATCCAGAGGATTCCTGTAAGACTATGAACCCCCTGTGCCATCTGCCAGTTGGCACCAAGAGGTGATTGGGTCACACCAAGTTCTTGTATGCTCTAAATTTTTCCTTCCCCGATAAGGCCTATGGAACAGGTAAATTCTGATATTATGACTTGTTTCTGAAGGAAGAACTTTCTATCAATCTGCATGAGCATGAATAGCCAATGAAGAATATCTCATACTTTTATAAAGAATAAAATATTAGCTAGGCTAATATTGTATCAGTGAATGTGGCTTGTCGAACACACCAGATACCTGAACGCTTGTAAAGTCTGAAATAATCAGAAACCAAAAGTAAAGCAGGCTTGTTTTGATAAATATTAAAAGGATGTGCTGGTACCTTTAGCAAGTTTTAAAAAAGCTGCTACTGCACAACCTATCTGAAGAAAATCCAAACTTCGTCCATTGTGGCAATTGCCAGGAGCACAACAGGGTCATCTCATTTACATAAAATGAATCAGATTGTACTTGCTCTCATCTTCTGCACACTTGTTCCTCCTTCTGCTCTACGAAGGTAACTCCTGATCTCACCATGGGTGCAGGCGGCCTTGTATTCAGTGCCATTCTGGCACAGAAAGGCAGTTGGGAGCAAGATTTGACAAGGCCTAACACCCCCTACATATCATGGAGCCAGGCTCTGCAGGAACACAGGATTTTTTTGGGAAGTAGGACAGTAGTGAGTTAAGGAGGACAGCATGGAACTGCTGCTGAGTAGATCAGGCAATGCAGAAGCTACTGCAGTTACATTACTGCTCTGTAGCCTAAAGCAAAGGAGATTTCTCCTGCCCAGGAAAGGTCCCCACTGTGCAGCCCAATTACTTGGGCTGAGTGCTGTGTACAGGATTTCACTCAGAGGAGAGAAAGCAATATGGTTATAATTCCCATCTCTAAGTCAGTAAAGCCGCAAATAATTACAATACCTGCCAAAAATTACAGTTTGCAAAAAGTTCTCCCCAATATTTTGGTGAACATTTCAAGCACTGAAACTTCAAATTACGAACAATCTGCCATGCTAAACACATTTGGCTTAATAGGTTTTCAAAGAAATACAATGCTTATTTTACAATGATTATTTTACTCCTCTGTGCTACTCAAACAGATAAGGAGACGTCCATTATTATTCAGGAAAGCACTTCAGAACTTGCTTGAGTCCATCCCTTTCCAGGTTTCAGAGTAGCAGCCGTGTTAGTCTGTATTCGCAAAAAGAAAAGGAGTACTTGTGGCACCTTAGAGACTAACAAATTTATTAGAGCATAAGCTTTGGTGAGCTACAGCTCACTTCATCAAATACTCACCAGCAACCACACACCACACAACAGAACCACTAACCCAGGAACCTATCCTTGCAACAAAGACCGTTGCCAACTCTGTCCACATATCTATTCAGGGGATACCATCATAGGGCCTAATCACATCAGCCATACTATCAGAGGCTCGTTCACCTGCGCATCTACCAATGTGATATATGCCATCATGTGCCAGCAATGCCCCTCTGCCATGTACATTGGCCAAACTGGACAGTCTCTACGTAAAAGAATGAATGGACACAAATCAGACGTCAAGAATTATAACATTCAAAAACCAGTTGGAGAACACTTCAATCTCTCTGGTCACTCGATCACAGACCTAAGAGTGGCTATCCTTCAACAAAAAAGCTTCAAAAACAGACTCCAAGGAGAGACTGCTGAATTGGAATTAATTTGCAAACTGGATACAATTAACTTAGGCTTGAATAGAGACTGGGAATGGATGAGTCATTACACAAAGTAAAACTATTTCCCCCTCCCACCCAACCCCCCACTGTTCCTCTGATATTCTTGTTAACTGCTGGAATTAGCCTACCTTGCTTGTCACCATGAAAGGTTTTCCTCCTTTCCCCCCCCCTGCTGCTGGTGATGGCTTATCTTAAGTGATCACTCTCCTTACAGTGTGTATGATAAACCCATTGTTTCATAAAAAGAAAAGGAGTACTTGTGGCACCTTAGAGACTAACAAATTTATTAGAGCATAAGCTCTAATTGTTTCATGTTCTCTTTGTGTGTGTGTATATAAATCTCTCCTCTGCTTTTTCCACCAAATGCATCCGATGAAGTGAGCTGTAGCTCACGAAAGCTTATGCTCTAATAAATTTGTTAGTCTCTAAGGTGCCACATCCCTTTCCAGACACCATTTAAGCACATGCTTAACTTTAGGTATGTGCTTAAATCCCATTGCCTTCATTGGGCCTCTTTTGCCCACTGTTGCAATTTTATCACTACTCTCCCAATATTTGGTGTTTTTCTTAATTCCCATCTCCTGCAGAAATGAGAGAATATGAGAAACTCAGCTTTCAGTCAAAAAAAGTAGATTTCTAGTCCTCCTGCTTGCAGAGAAAAGCTGGACAATGAACACTAAAAGATCAAACATCAGGAGCAAATAAGAAAAAAAACCCCAAAAATGTATTATTTGTAAAGTCTCATGGTTTTGGGGGGCTGACTTGTGATTTTTGAAAATGTGGGGCTGGCAGCACTGCTTTATGAAGGTGCTGGAGTGCTGATCTGAATAGGGATCATTACCTGAATTAGGGCCATAGACCCTGCCCAAAGGATGTTGCAATCTAGTACACAGACAGATTAACAATTCAGCTGCATAATATATCAGGTGCCAGTCTGAATTTGAATTATGCAGGCATCTTGCTGAGATGAGAGGAAATAATCTGTCTCTCACTCTGTAACCTGTCTGTCAGTGCCAACACCACCTCCATACTCAGGATTAATTTTACCACAGAAAAGAAACTGCAGAGCTATCCAGTGATTCAAATAAATACACACACACAGTATGAATTCTAAGTTTTAAAATGCAATTTGGGTATAATACTACTACACATCACTTTAATTAACTATCATTACTTTCAGAAATTGGATAAATCCCAAGGAAAGAATCAGTCATTTGTTTTTGGGTCATGCAAAGACATGATAAAATTGACAAATACACAGTGGATGCATTATTCATATGATGAGGGTATCTAAAACAAGCTCTGTTCCAAAGAGATGTTTAATCCATTTTATCCCCAAAAGCAGGGAATGGAATTAAACACAGGGCATTTATTTCATGAAATGCCTGGTTTGGGCTGCAGGTTTGTCACGGTGATAAAAATGTCATGGATACAGTGACTTTACAGGTTTCAGAATAGCAGTCATGTTAGTCTGTATTCGCAAAAAGAAAAGGAGTACTTGTGGCACCTTAGAGACTAACGAATTTATTAGAGCGTTTCGTGAGAAGTGAGCTGTAGCTCACAAAAGCTTATGCTCTAATAAATTTGTTAGTCTCTAAGGTGCCACAAGTACTCCTTTTCTTTTAGTGACTTTACAGTTTGTCCACAACTTTTCCTTGTGTCTGGGATTTCACAGGCTGCAGAGGTGTAAGGGTCACGCGAGCCATAGGCTGACCATGTTTGCTGTCACAAAAGCTCAGGGCAGGTGATCCAGCAGCATCTGGGCCAGAAAAGGAGTGGGGCATCATGGGAGAAAGCCCCACATGCATGCTGTGTGAGAGCCAATGGGCTGGAGCCAGGAGCTGGTCCAGCCCTTTGAGACAGGCGCTGTCGCTGCAGGGAGAGCGAGGAGTTGGTTTGTTCCGCACCTCCACCTCCCTTCAGGGCCCTCCATCATCCATGGGCAGGACCAGATCCCCAAAGGACATCCCACCCTAACAGCAGGACTGGACTTAACCCCCTCCCTCATGTGGCCCCATCGCTTTCAGTGGTGTTCCTGTGACTTTACATTCCATTTCTCCTTAAACCTGTGACTTTTACTAAGTTTACTTTGACTGTTCTGTGATTTTTGATCAAAGATGCCATGACAAATCTCCAGTCCAACTTACAGAATCCTAGAAATATAGGGCTGGAAGAGACCACAAGAGGTTATTAAGTCCAGTCTCCTATGCTGAGGAAGGACCATGTATACAGAGATCATCCCTGTCAGGTGTTTATCTAACCTGTTCTTAAAAACTTCCAATGATGGGGATTCCACAACTCCCCTTGAAAGTCTATCCCAGAGCTTAACTATCCTTATAGTTGGAAAGTTTTTCCTAATATCTAACCAAAATTTCTCTGGCTATAGGTTAAGCACATTAATTCTTGTCTTACTGCAAGTGAACATGGAGAATAATTGATCCTCATCCTCTTTATAAAAGCCCTTGTCTTATTTGAGGACTGGTATCAGGTACCCCCTTAGTCTTCTTTTCTCAAGACTAAACATGCTATTTTTTTAAACCTTCGCTCATACGTCACATTTTCTAAACATTTCATCATTTTTGTTGCTCTTCACAGAACTCTCTCCAATTTGCCCATATCTTTCCTAAAGTCTGGTGGCCAAAATTGGACACAGTTTTCCAGCTGAATCCTCACCAGTGCCAAGTGCAATAGGACAATTACCTTCCGTGTCTGACTAACAACACTCCTGTTAATACACCCCAGAATGATATTAACCTTTTCGTAACTAGAATTGCTGTTGTCCCATATTCAATTTGTGATCACAATAACCCACACATTCTTTTCAGCAATATTATATCTACCCAGTTATTCCCCATTTTGTAGCTGTGGATTTGATTTTTCCTTGCTAAGAAAATAAAAAGACAGAGAATGCCATGTGAAACTGCTTCAGAAGTCTTACTAAAATCAAGATATATCATGTTTATTGTTCCCCGCTCCCCAAGGCCACTACCCTGTCAAAGAAGAAAAGTATGTTGGTTTGACATGATTTGCTCTTGACAAAACTATGTTGGCTATTCCTTATAACTTTATTATCCTCTAAATCTTAAGACTGATTGTTTAATCATTTATTCCAGTATCTTTCTAGGCATTGAAGTTAGGTTGATTGTTGCAACAATTCTTAGATTGGCTATCACTTCAAACTTGAGACATACATTATACCTTATATTAGGGTTACACCTTTTGTTTGTGCCTCCTGTCAGCTTTTGTCTTAAGAGCCAAGGGCATCTCTCAAATAAGGCAGAAATGGTCAATTCACCTTCAGATTTGAACAAATTCTCTCTTATACACAGAGACAGAAGCTGAAGAAAAAATTAAGGGGACTTCCTCTACCGAAGATTCTTGAAGACTATTTTCCCAATGGATAGGCAGATGGAGAAGAGTACTTTGTTCAAAAGATGAGGACCTCCTTTTTCCAGGTTTTTTAATTGCTCATTGTGATGGGGTGTACCCCCCTTAGTGGTACTGAGAGGGCTGAATTAGGCCAGGTGGGCCCAATCAACCAATTACGCCGCAAATGAGGGAGATAATCTGCATGGGGAGCTAATTGCGAGGAAGCTCACCTGTGAAGGAAGAGGAAGTAGGCAGAGTCAGTATAAACCCAGGAATCTGGTAGCAGCAAAGGCTTCCCAGAGGAATTTTGCAGTCAGCCTCTGTTTAGTACAGAGGAAAGGAGGGAACCAAAGGAAATAGTAGGACCCTGGGGGCCTAGATCTGTGAGAAGGGCATACACTGAAGAAAGCAGGGTGGGAAGAGAGCCTGTGGGATACAGAAGGAAGCAGCCCAGGGAGTAAGCAGCAAAGCTGTGGACTAAACAGAGCTTGGCTGCATGTTCAGGGATCCTGGATTGGAACCTGAGTAGAGGGTGGGCCTGGGTTCCCCTATGTGCCCCTGGGGAAGTAGCACTGTTGGGGCAGTGAACTGGAAGATTGCTGGGTCACTGGAGGAGTGACAGGGTCAGGGCAATGGGTGTGAGAATTACCGGAGGCCCCTTGAACAGAAGAGACTTTGAAAGATTATACTCTTGAAGTAGGGAATGCTGAGTGACCTGGCTGGAGGGCTGAGTGGCAAAGAGGCAGCAGCAGCTCCTGGAGTGAGAGAGGAGCTGTGGACCAAAAGAGACAGAGAGAGACAGTGTGCAACAGAAGTGGTGTCGGCATCATGGAGCTAATCCCCAGAACAGCCAGGAGGAGGTGCCATTGCAGCAGTAAGTAGATCACCCCTGTCACACTCATCAACCAGAGATGGTGTAAATGCTACTCCCATTCATGGCTGAAACTGGAAGAATCTGTGCCAAGCACAAGACTTTTAGACACTGGTTCGTCTCATTTCTTCCACAAGGATTATATTGGGAACACAGAACACAGTCTTATAAGTGTGCGTTCTTTTCCCAAATGAAGTAGGCACATTGAATGCAAGTCTGTGATGGACCATGTGGCACAAACTGTTTCATACGTAACTTTAAACTTCAATAATTCTCTCCTCCTCTCTCAATTTCAATTTAAAAAAATTCCAAAAGAATACAATATAATAAATAGATACTTAATCTAGTTGAGTTTTATTGCCTCATGATGTAAAATACTACCCAGCTATGGTACCAGCAGCGATCTGTATTCACCTCAGGAAACACTGAAATATACTGATTTTTATTGGACTGGAAAAACTAGTAGGTGACCATGTAATTAAAGATTGCATAATAATACACACACAATAAAGGCAGCACAGGAAATCTTTATTCTGGAGCTTTCTAACTTTTGAGAATTTGACTTTGCAATCGAAACAACATCCATTAAATGAAAGGGGGCAGAAGGGAGTTGTTTGCCTATGTTTCTTTAGATAGAAAAAAACAATTCTGTTATGCCCAACTGCAGTGCTTTCCTCCATCACTATATCATCATCAGGGTTTGAACCTTGGACCTCAGCACTGCAGCACAGACCACAGAGACAGTGTGACTAAGACCAGGTTTATACTTCAGACCTATATCGGTAGAACTACATTGCTCAGGGGTGTGAACAATCCACACCCTCTGAATAACACAGTTATACCCCCCTAACCCCCTGTGTAAACAGAGCTATGTTGACAACAGAGCTTCTCCCATTGGCATAGCTACTGCCTTTCAGGGAGGTGGATTAACTAAGCCAATGACAGAAGATCTCCTGTTGGCGTAGGGGCATCTTCGCTACAGCAGCGCAGCTGCACTGATGCAGTGTTTTAAGTGTAGACCTGCCCTAAGTGGCACTCGGTCTGTCATATTCAGCTCTGAGTTCCAATCCCAGCTTGTGTAACCTTTTAGTGGAATATCAGGCCTTGCTCAATAATAAAGGCTGTGAAGTCACAGATTTAGTAACACTAGTCAGTAGAGCTGAGACTTGAATTTCTGGTATCTGGTACTGTGCATCTTCTAGGAGGTCAAATGGTATTGTGGTTGGGAGAGGGGGTGGCCACATCATTTATTTTGCCTGTGTCTCATCAGAGGAGGTTCAGCTTTGCGTGGCATGCTGGAGTGAGATACCAGCATCGTATATGCACTGTGCTGACGTAATGTTGAACGAGTTTAGCAGTTAGCCTGAAGCAAGCTCTGCTGAACAAAAGACTAATGGGAAATGTCAGTTTCTAACACCTTATAACTTGGCCCAATTACTATTATTATTTAGCACTTATATTGCAGTAGCGCCTAGGGGGTTAACCCAATTGAGGCCTCATCGTGCTAGGGCTGTACAAACACACAGAAAATCACAGTCCCTGCCCCACAGAGTCTACAATCTAAAAGACAAGACATGATCGATTGGGGAGATAAACAAGAGAGCTGAGGTGGGGATGGCATAATATGGGACATATACAATTCTTAGCCAATCAGAAGCAGTGATCACAACACGCCACCTACCTAGACAGTCTGAATAGATTTTTCAAGAAGACAACAAAAAGCACTTTCTTGACCCGAATGTCAAAGTGCCCCATGCAAACCAAGAGGGCATTATAGTACTTGAAAAAAGCAGTCAGTTTTTTTTTATTATTATTTTTTTTATAATGAAAATGTGAGGCAACCTAAATATAGAGCATCACTAGAGAATATAATAAATCATAAACCGCTTGGTAAAACTAACAAATGATTTGGCTTCTCTAACATGCAACGTATTGTTGTGAAAATGGGGTAAGGACAATTAAAATTTAAACAAGCTGGTCTACCTGGGATGCTCTGTCTCCTCACAGCCAATGCTCCTTCAGGTGGTTTTGTCTGGTTTGCAGATTTAGTATAGGGACTCTCATCTGAAAACAAACAAAACAAACAGTGAAGGTTTCAGTTTCAAATACGTTGTAAGTGATGTATTTCAACATAATTTCTGATATAACTAGCAATTTTCTTCTCTCCCACAAAAAGGAACAATTTGATTACATACCAGGAACACTATTAGTCCTATAGGATTGTCATAAGGCAGCCCCACTCTTGTAAGGAAGGCTGAGCACCCTTGTAAGGAAGCCTGTGGCATAACAGTTTCCTTCCTTCTTAGGCCCCAGAAATAGTCCAAAGAATCTTCCAAAGTATAAATTTAGCCCTTGTGGGATTCATTTAATACAAAAGTCCCATCCATATAAATCATAACAAAACAAGACCCATAAATGAGAATTCCTCCAGCATATTCCTAACAGTATATATACTATGCGTCATACAAGGCCTGCAGTTCCTCACCAAGTCCTTGTGCTCCAGTGCCACCCGGAGTCCATCACCACATCCCAACACTCGAGTGCACTCTTGTCCTGTCCTATTATTAGGACAGCCACCCCAGCCTTTCCAACTGGAGTACAGCTCTACTCCCATGTTCCTCTGGGTCCAGCTCTCAAGCCCTGGAGCTGTCAGCAGGTAAGCTCCTCCACTGGTTCCCTGCCTTCAGGCCTCTGCAGCCCATGGCTCTGGCTCTACAAATCCTCCTGCCTTTAGCCCTCTCCAGCACTCTTCCCCCTACCTTTCTGGCTTGGGGATACCAGCCAGCAAACCCCTCTTGCTGCTTTCCTTGCCTTCAGCCTTCCCCCAGGAAACACCTTCTTCGGTCTTCCAGGACCTCCTCCAGTCCCCTGTTCTCAGGCAGCTCTCACCTGTCTGCACTGAGACTCTCTTTCATGGTTTCCTTCAGGGACTTCCCCTCACTGGATCTCTCTCCAGGCCTTTATAGCTCATAGGTGCTGTGCCACCCTCTTAACTGACCAATTGGAAGCATCTGCTCTGGCACAGGAAGCTTGATCTACTTCATTTACTGGGGCCAGCCATTCTGTGACAAACACACAGAATGTCTTCGGTATCCTAGCCAGGGCAGTGAATAAAATGCACTCTCTCTGAATACAAGAGCCGTCACTGGCTACATTGGAAGTATAAGGATGAACATTTTTGAACACTCACTCTCTCTTGGACAAAGGGCAGACTCCAGCTGTGTAACAGAGGAGAAAAGCACTGTGTAAAGCTCATATTGCAGGCAGCCTTTACCTGTATCTGGCTACGGGAAACTAACTGTTCTACTTTAAAAGGACCCTGGAAAATGTGAACTTTCCCCTTTTCACTTTAAGAATCCTTGCTCTCACTTTAATGACTCTAGTAGTGGGAAGCCTCCCATCCACATTAGCTACAAGAAGCTTTATGCCTTTATAATTTTGAGTCTCTGTAAGAAGACATTCCTTTTGATTTTGGGCTCTGCTCACAGAAGACACCTCCTGTGTTGCAGGCAGTGATCAGTGAGAGTGTCAGCCAACCATTTCCAGACTCAGCCTGGCCAAACACTTTCCTACCCAAAGGATGACACTGCACCCACTGACAATGGGCTTGCCTTCATGCACAGCAGTGCAGCTGCGCTGCTGTAGCGCTTTAGTGAAGATGGTACTAAGCCGATTGGAGACCTTCTCCTGTCAGCATAGTTATTCCACCTCCCCAAGAGGCTGTAGCTATGTCAATGGGAGAAGCTCTCCTGTCAACCTAGCACTGTCTACATGGGGAGAAGGGGGAGAGAAGAGGGTATAACTATGTTATTTGGGGCATGGATTTTTCACGCCTCTGAGCAATGTAGTTATACTGATATAGGTTTGTAGTGTAGACCTGGCCTAAGTGGGATTAAGGGTGATGCTCCTCTTGATCAACCTTGATCCTTCCGAGAGACATTGGGATTGGCTAGCAGGGCAGATGGGCCATCCATTAAAGGCAGAAGCAGGTAGAAAAGAGTTGCTTCCTGCTCCCCCATAGCAACCTTCTCAATGTGGGGAAAAACAGTTTACAGTGCACCTTTAAATATAAATTACCACCAGAGAAAGACTTCAATAGGAACTGTACGTGTTAATTAGGTACTAGTATTGATAGTGTTTGCTTCACTTCCTCAATCAAAAGAAAAAATAAAAGGGAATTAGATCCTACTTTGTGGGTCCTTTAATCTGGTTCTCGACCAACTCTTTATGCATTATCAAATATTTCTATTTGCATACTTTTTTCTCTTTAAATTGGGAAGGACCAATTAGTTTTTAGAATATGCATACAGCCATGCGTAAATACAGATCAATAGCTCCTAAGTTATCTAGTGACATCTTGAGATGCAACAAAAATCAGTAGATGAATAGTATAAACATATTTTTGGCCATCAATTTTTCTTTCTAATGGACCCTCTTGAGATTTTTTTCCTCTCTTTACTGATTACTGTATTTGTGACATGTAAAATCTCAGACTCCATTAAAAAATTATATTGGAGGGTAAACCATTCATTTTTATTCAAATAAGATAAAGGGTTTCATCAGCATAATTTAAAACCAGGTCTCAGATAAAAGACACTACAAAGAACAGTTCATTTTTTTTCAAACTACAGATCCTCTACAACAAAGTCCACTTAGTAAGGCAGACTCAAAAAACAAGCTTCTGAACATTAGCAACAAGGTAAAAGGCTGTTGTACAGTCATGCCCCTGGAAGGGAATGGAGCGAATAATTAAAAGCATCTCAGTGCATCAGGTCTGCAAGATATCATTGCTTCTACTACAGTAAGATTAACTCCCATTGCCATAGAACTATACAGTCATAATGAGAAAAATAACACAGCCCCTGCTATGCTGTATCCTAGAATGAAGCCAAAGACAATAACAAACAGGCTGTAGAGAGAGACAGAGACAGGATACTGAAATGGATTTAAGTCATGCCTATGTTAAGACAAAAGTGGACTTTGGAGGAAGCATCATCTATCCTTCCACCTTAAAAAAAACAGTTTTGGTAAAGCTAATATTATTGTATGAGGGGATACAGTTCTCTTGGATTTTGAAACACATCTGGAGAGAGAAGTTAGTGCTTGTGAAAGAAGATGAATTGATCTTTCTCATCCACAGAAAAGGCAACGCACAGCTACTGGCAGTACAAGGTTCCCCACACTATCCCAATAGGGGGCAGTTTAGATACCCCATCCATGCAATCTTTAGCTCTTTCTTATTAGAAGATGCCAATTGTGATGTTAACTATTGTGGCAGCAAAACTTTTCTATTAAGAAATGAACAGAGATCATTCATGTAGTTTCACATAATCTGATGAACGATGACGATGTCTGGTTACTACCAATATCTGAACAGGGGACTTATAGACAAAAAATACCCATTGAACAAAACAGTCCTGTCCTAGTGCTCCTTGTTAAAATATTCAATTGAAATTAATTACTTTAGGCAGACTGGAGAGAAGACAAAGGGAAGAGGAAGAGGAATTCTCACAAGTAGACATTCAAGCCCTATTTCTAAAGAGATAAGTAAATCAACTAACATTTCCTGTGCAAACAGGATTTTCCCAGTACCTCACTGCATTTTAGGGGGTCCTGGTCTCAAAGTGAAGATTACAAGGCTCGCAGGTGCCCAGGTAGATTTGAGTAGGTACTTTGTGTTGCCAGACCCCTCGAAGAAGCAGTGCAGACGGTTGCACTATGAAGATCAGAGAAGAGAAGAGGGGCCAGTTAGTCAAAGTTTCCTGGAGCCAGTAGCTCATATGGCTGATAAGGCACATCCGTTTCATAGCCAACGGTACACACAAGGGAGTGTTGGGGCAAGCATCACATCCAACTGCTTTGACTTTCCTAACTGAATGGAGCAGGTACCCATTTTGCAGCGGGGTAGACTGGAGGTGGCCTTTCAGTGTGAGACTGAGTGAAACTTGAACCTTCAGGACTGCAGTTGAGCAGCTTAATGACTCAGCCACTGCATCTCTAGCCAACACCCCAAAAATGTAAGGGTAAGAAGCTACAGATAATCTCCATACCCTTTAACTAAAGATTAGGTGAAAGGGTGGTGGATTTCAAGGCTTGTTATATGGAGAGGAGTTATGTGGCACAGCAGAGGGGCATTCCATTATTCAGATTAGATTATATTCAGGAGTATAAATATCATCTAGATAAAATCCTGAATGTAAATATATACTGATTATTTAACATTCATAGGGAGATATTCCTACCCTTTAATTAATTTCTGTTACACTAAACTAAGTGTTTTGTTACTGAGGAGCACAAACATTTATCTGCAGCACTTTCACATACACAACTTCAAATTTTGCCTCTTAATTCACTAGTTCTTTCCCATTTCTAGAGAGATCATACTGCAGGTGTTCATTTTTACGACAGTGGAAATAGCATTGCTATGTAGATGCAGTCCTTGACCTGCATTCATTGCATCAATGGATTTTTTTTTTTTAAATTTCCTCTGGCTGAGAGATTAGACAGTCTGTGGTAAACAAACAATTTTTAGTAAGTCACTATGTTGTACTGCGGTAATTGCTATGCTAGCAGATTCTTTAACTTAATGACTACAGGAAAAGCTTTTCATGTTAACTATCAGGTTTCAATTTCCATGGCTATGAAGACAGACAAATTGCATATTTCTTGTAGTTGTTTGTACACAATACTGAGCAAATTACCAGAACATTTTCATTTACATCTTTCATGACCAGAATGCAAAACTAATCTTTGAGGAAAAGTCTCACAGATTACTGACATATGAACTTCTTAAATTGGTAAGCAGAATAGCCTTCATTCTTTTACCTGTCCTTTCTAAAATTATTGCTGCAAATAGTAAAATGTAGTGATTACATATACATCACATTACACCTTCAAAGCCCAATACATACATACACTAATTAATTAGACCTATCATTATCACCACTGAAATCTTTACAAATGGCTTATTTTGTACATAATTAACATTAGTGAGATCCTCCTGGTTCCCTGTGCACTGTAGGGCAAAGACCACAATATCTAGTTGCAAAGATTATAGTGACCACCACCACCACCGCATATTGTACAGGCAACTGGTGCAATGTGTCCACTGCCTATCCTTCTAATTAATATTGTCTCATTGTTTCTTTGTGCTCCCCAGTCTATCTATCAGCATCCATGTCTCTGGGGCAGAAACCATCATTTAGTTCTGTGTTTGTATATTATTCCTAGTGCAACATGGCCCTTATGCATGACAGGGGTTCCTATATTCTACTGTAATAAAAATAATAAATTCTTACTACAAACATATACACTGTACAATGCATAAATAGAGGGCTTCCTTGTTTGTTCCCTTCCCCACCATTTCAAGTATCTGCTCCTGTACCTAGCCCCCCTCCCAAAAAGAGAGAGAGAGAGAGAGAGTGTACTATGTGAGATCTTTGTTGTACTCAGTTTGATAGCCTTCTTAAAAAAAAAAAATTACTAAGCAGTGACAAGACAGTGAGTAAGAGGAAAGTTGTAGGATACCTCCTCCACAGTACAGTACAGGCATTCAAAACATCAATCAGTTTAAGATGACTACATTATTTATGTGTCACAACAGATGACTGTGAAAGTAATTGATAACAGAACTTTGCCTGAAATACCTGTAATACCACCAATAAGAAGAATCTATAAGACAAATCCCTATGTCAACACTTCATGAGTCCCTCTTCCAAAACCTTATTAAGCAGCATGAGATATGTGCTTTAGCTGCTGCTGCAGCTTGTTTGGGCAATAACTATGGAGCCAATATACAGTAAGGCCCAAATCCTGGGCAGCAGCATCACAGCCTGAGAACTGGGCTGTGCACTGCTCTGCCCTACAGGATGTGAAGGGGATCTTTCTTACCCCAAACTGCAGCGCAGTTGTGGAGCCACCACTTTAGCTCTCCATCATGGGAAGGAGATGATGGGAAGGGATCCACATGCAATGAGCCCTCAGTCCCACCCCGTTGCCTCTCTATAGCACAACTTCACTCCATTCACATCTGATGGGACACCCCCCTCTTTACTCCACCACTTACTTGCACAGAGGAAAAGCACCTGTTTCACAAGTCTCTGTTGCTATAGAGGCTGGTGGAGGATTTGACCCTAAATTAATGTGTCGGATGCATTTCAAGCTTGTTTGTTTTGTACTTCAAGACTCTGGAGATAACAGCTAAAAGGAATTGTAGCAACAGTGAACTTGGGTGGCATTTTTAAGGATGAAGAATTCTGTCCCTCTAAAGGCATTTTCCCCCTATACTTCACCCCCTCTCCCTCAAAGGCCCCATAGTGGGCTAAGTTAGACTTCTGATTTAGGAGATCTGAACATAGCACTTTCAAGAGCCTAATAATGCTGCTCTTGGGTAGATCTGAGGACATGGACAAAGAGACATCAGTTGTTCCCATCTCCAGGTTCTCATCATGCCGAGTTCTGATATAACCTCAGCCTCTGTTAGCCCATGGAGTTTGGGATATAACCCCAACACAAAAAGAAAAGGAGTACTTGTGGCACCTTAGAGACTAACAAATTTTAATTCCACTCTATACGGCTAAATTCAGTGCCTTGCATAATGACAGGTTTCAGAGTAGCAGCCGTGTTAGTCTGTATTCGCAAAAAGAAAAGAAGTACTTGTGGCACCTTAGAGTAATTCCACTCTATACGGCTAAATTCAGTGCTTTGCATAATGACAGGTTTCAGAGTAGCAGCCGTGTTAGTCTGTATTTGCAAAAAGAAAAGGAATACTTCAAGTACTCCTTTTCTTTTTGCGAATACAGACTAACACGGCTGCTACTCTGAAACCTGTCATTATGCAAGGCACTGAATTTAGCCGTATAGAGTGAATTAAATTTGTTAGTCTCTAAGGTGCCACAAGTACTCCTTTTCTTTTTGTGAATACAGACTAACACGGTTGCTACTCTGAAACCCCAACACAGGTGCACAGTGTTATGCCATCACATCTTAAGCTGGCCCAGTGTATTTTCGGCACCCACCAGAAAATTGTAGTGCTCTAGATTTGTAGCTGCTTGTTCTGTGTGGAGTAGTATGTTTGGGGAACAGTACAAAAACACATGCTTTATCCATATATTCGCCTGTACAAAAAAGTATTGATCCTGATGTAATTTTTAAAGAGACAGTATAATGATGAGGATGATATGTTGAGTTATTAAGAATTAGTCCACAACTGCTGAAACTGCATTGTCTCCAAACAAGTTAGTTTGTCAAAAACGACTGAAATTAACGAGCACATGCCTCACATTTTCTGTCTTTGGAATTCCTAAAGCTAATATATCTGAGTCACAGGATGACAGCTCTAGTATTCTTGAAACTCATAACGAAGAGCATTATGAATAACAGGAACAGAATTCAGACACACAAAGGCAACAACACAGATCTTACTCCACTCTACATGACACTTCTTCTGCTCTGTCAACTCTAGCTAACATTAGATTAGCAATTCTACTGTTTGTTACTGCTCTGCAGCCATCAGATTCAGAAGGGAATATGTTCTTTAGATTTATCCAAAACTCTCATTTTCTGCAGAATATCACATTTGTGGCAGCTGTTAAATGCTAAAGGGTTGGGTTGCTAGGACCTCTTTGGTTACATCCGTAACTTGTGGTTAGAGCAGGGGCAGGCAAACTTTTTGGCCTGAGGGCCACATTAGTTTTCCAAAATAGTATGGACGGCCAGTTAAAGGAGGCTGTGTCTCCCCAAACAGCCAGGTGTGGCCCAGCCCCCACCCCCTACCTGATCCCCCCCTGCTTCTCGCCCCGACAGCCCCCTGGGACCCCTGCCCCATCCACCCTTCCCTGACCGACCTCGGACCCTCTGCCCCTGACTGCCCCATCCAACCCCTCCTCTCCTTCCTGACTTCTCCCTGGGACCTCTGCCCAATACAACCACCCCTTCTCCCTGACCACCCCCGGAACCCCTGTCCCTGACTTCCCCCCGCCGCCCCATCCAACCCCCACCTCCTTCCTGACTGCCCCCCATTCCCTGCCCTCTGACCACACCAATCCCTCTCCACATCCCCGCCCCTGAACTCCCCTGCCCTCTATCCAACCCCTCCGCTCCCTGCCCCTTACCACGTTGCCTGGAGCACCAGTGGCTGGCGGCGCTACAGCCATGCCACCCGGCTGGACACAGCGCAGCACACACACAGCGCAGCACCGAGCACCGGGTCAGGCCGGACTCTGCAGCTGCACTGCCCCAGGAGCTTGCCATCCCGTCGCCCAGAGTATTGCGCCGGTGGCGCGGTGAGGCTGTGGGGGAGAGGGGACAGGAGGGGAGGGGCCGAGGGCAAGTCTCCCGGGCCAGGAGCTCAGGGGCCAGGCAGGAGGGTCCCGTGGGCCATAGTTTGCCCACCTCTGGGTTAGAGCCCTTCACAGCAATAAAGAAACTTTGCAATTTCTTACAAGCCCAAAGGTTGGAGGATGCTTAGGGATAGTGGGCCCACTGAGGATAGAGCCTACTACTATGAGTAATCCTACTGAAGACAATTGCAGCCGTATATTCCTAATTGAAATGAAGACATTCTGGATGACAACATATTAAAGAAATTTCACAAAATGTATGCAATATCCTGCACAGGTCAGTAGCAATATTCATGTGCAAATTATGGATAGTAAATCACATCTTTGAAAAGGTCAACTTTACATAGCAACCTGATGAAATCAAGAACAGTATGCCTTATACAGAAAGTGAATTTTACTTTGTATAATTAATATTTGCAAAGTGCTTTGGAGATTAAAAGCCCCATGTAATGCTAAATATAAAGTATAGTTTAGAGTGGATGAAAAACAGCTGTATCTAAGTGGGAATAGTTTGTGATGCCCCAATGTCCTGAAATTTTCTAGGAATTATTGTGTATTTAGAAAATCTACCCAGATTCTCTATGTTACGCTTGGCATCAACATTTTCAGCACAGTAAGAACTGCTGTTAATAAAGCCATTGAGAAAAACATTTAGGAGGAGGTTGTTCTTGGAAGGAAGAACATTTTGGAATATTTACTTTTAAATAATGCAAGAGCCCAGATTAGAACTAATATTATGGATTGACCAGGGTTACCACAATGTCTCAATCTGTACTGGAGAGTTTGATGGCCTATAACAGCAGAAAATAGAGGCAGTGCTGGCCAAACGTTTTCAACATTGTGTAATGAACACTGTCTGAATTTACAGGTTTCACAGAACAGCACAATGTCAACAATCTACTACACATATATTATCCTTTTTCAGACTTGTCATGAAAAATTTAAGCATAAAAAAAAGTGATCCGCCATTTTACAACCAGTGGTGCAAAAGGGTAAAAATTGCACGAGCACCTAAGTCCCATTTTTCAAAAGTGGCTCAAGTGGCACTGATTTCCAATGAGACTTCAGCTCCTAAGTGCCTAAGTCACTTTTGAAAATGGGACTTACGCAATTTTTAAAATTTTACCCAAAGAGCTTTACATTCAAAACTTTAAATGCCGGAATGGTCATGAACGAACTGTACCTCTAAACAGCACAAATATGAATGTAATCATTTTATTCACTTTTTGTTGCACTCTGTGATTCTCACCCTTACCCTCTAGAAATCATCATTAAGAAAAATTAAGGCCTTCTATTTTCCACTTATTTGGAAGTTTTGGGGGTTTGTGTGTGTGTGTGTGTGTGTGTGTGTGTGTATTGGAAGAAACAGGAGGAAGAGGATGTTAAAAATCCTGAATATATTATTTCTCCTACACTTAGCCGACTGTCACATGCTGTATCTGCAGACATCATTCTCAAACAGTACTAGCATCCAGCAAATAACCATTAGCACTCTAAGATGTACATAAGGTGAAAGACAGTTGAATAAATCTTTATTCTACTCTCTGAGTTCTGAATCGTCTAGTTCTTTAGTACAGAACCATCCCAATGATAATCTTGAGCTAATGGAAGCTACAGCACTCTGTAATTATGTATCTTAAATTCCAACCGATATCTAAAACACCCAGTGATTTTTACTGTCTAAAAGTAAGCTAAAGATAAAAGTCACTTAAAAAACTTAGATGCCTAAAATTAAGCTACATAACCAATATTTAGGCACATGAATAGAAATGGCCTGATTCTCAAAAGGTGCTGAGCTCTCATACAGTCCTTTCGCTATGGGAGATGCATATCTTTTTAAGATTGCCTGTAAAAAGGCAACTGGATATAGTAAAATTGCCTCTGGAACTGTTGGCATACAGTGAAACTCTCCTTCAATGAATTCTCTAATAAAGAAGAAATCCTATTACAATAACACGTTTTTAAATCTACCAAGCAGAGATTACTTCAAATCCTATAAATATTTATTTCTCTGTTTGTAAAAATGTCAAATGTTTGCTAAAAAGATTAAACCCAGTGCCATAAAATAGAATAATTACTGAACCATTAAATAATCTAACCCCCATTTTAGGTTGTAAAGTGGGGTACTATAACAGTGTCTTGAGCTGCCATGTTTATTGTCTCTGCAAATGATGTACAGTGCAGAACACAAAAATGAAGTACATGGAGTTTATTCACATCTGCTAAAAATGGGAGAACACGCAGTAGTAAGGGATGGAAATTACTTTTCATATCACTTACTCCATCTCTTTACCAATGCATGATTGTGCTGCATAGTTCATTTTATACTGCTGTGGCCAGTCTAGTCCCAAATGATGGGGCTTCCACCACTATCTTTTAGAAGAAAATTCCTCAGTGAAATAGCTCACACTGACAGGAAGCTTTTCCTGATATTCAACCTAAATTTTCCTTTTCTGAACTTCATCCCATCATTCCTAGTTAGATTCCTAACTGTAGGATGCTTATCCAAACCACAGACCTTTCTGGTCCTCTCATCACAATGTATTTTGGCTGCAGAGACAGTTTGGTTTTGCAAAACACATTCACAGAGAGCAGCCATGTTGCATTGTTTTGACAAAGCATTGCATACTGATGCAACATCACAGTATGTGTGCATCAGCTTTTTAAGCACAACCTGAAAATTATATCCTGTGTGATAACTAAGATATCTTTATACACTAACTAAAACCCACACAAAAACATTTTGCATTGGTGGCTAGCGATCCCCCAAACAGAAGCTTTTGTGAAAAACTGTCCCTAGAAATTTTTTTCAAATGTTGGCAAGTTTGTAACCTCTTAACTATAGAGTCAATACTGTGACACCATAATAACCCTAGCCATAGAGTAGGGAGAAAAAACCAATCCTCTCCTTTGCCCCCCTTTCTCCCACTCTAGTAGGCACTTACCTTTGCTACTTTACTGTTTTCTTTTATAAATGTTTATATTTGAATAACCTTACTGTTACCTTTGGATCCTCTTGCTTCCCTCCCCCCTCTCCTTACAGCTGTACCTCAGATCCCGTCCAGCTAGATTTTTACTGACCTGTTGAGACTGAGCAGCCTTGGTCTTTGTTCATGACTTATTAGGGGGAAAATAACAGGCTTGTAGTGTGGTAACATTTCATCCTGATAAAGCCTTTTTGTGATTGTATGGTTTGATAAAATCTTGTTTTCTTGTAATCTATTATTACATCTACCCTCCTGCAGTTAAAATGTGATAGCAGAATGTTTCCTGGATATTTGATCTGTACAGATCCTGAAAGATACATCTACCGTACTGGTGGTTTCGCATATTCTGATGTCCTCTATGCTTCCTTGGATCTCTGCTAAAGCTTTCCTGCAGGTGAGTTGCCTAGAACTTAAAAAGCAGAAGCGGTGATTGAAACTCCCACAAGGCTATTTTGAAGTCTAGTGAATTTTCCCTGAATAGCTGTATATGGATACTCATCTTTTCAGCAGTACGTGCTGGAGAACTAGCCAACCCTGGTTTCCCTATGTGCACAGCAAAGCAGAACAAGCATATTCACTTCTGCTACTGTCATATCTGGCAGAGATCTGAGGGAGGATGTGTGTGTGTGTGTGTGTGAGAGAGAGAAAAGGTACCTTTTATACAGCATGCCAAGGAAAACAGAATCCAGTTTTGAAAATGAATAAATAAAATAAATAAATAATATAATATAAGGCAGCTGAGAGAATGATTGTCACACTGAAATTAAATACAAAGGCAACTATTTAAGAAAAAAATCTTTTCACTTTATATTATTGCTCATTTAAACTATATATATTTGTGTTTGAACAGCAAAATGGGCATGAAATGTAATATAACAATCTACATGTCTGTTGGAAGAACAAACAGCCAGGAAGCAGATTTGTTTGTTAAGGTTTTCACAGAGGCAGGGGATATGGCTGGGAGTAACAGAGGATGGCATTTAAAAAGAAAAGAAAATGTAGGCTGACTAAAGGAAGTACTTGCTAACTTGCAATAGGCTGTGGAATAGTTTCCCAAGGCAAGCAATGGAAACTCTATCACTAGACACATTTAAAAGTAGATTGCAAAACATATGATTTACTGCAGGTAACATCAGTCCTGCACTGGAATGGAGATAAAAGGAAATATTTTTTATTAGGTTATTTAATCTCTTCTGTGTCTTTGGAAAGTATGACTGACCTTTTACGTTTGACTTGGCTTCAGGATATATAGCAAGCTGGCATACCAGACTCTCTCTGAGTCCACCTCTGTTCAAGTTTTAGGACCTGATAAATAGAGGCTATCTGAACTGTTTGTCCACTTTCCTGTCTACCTCCAGTCTAACTCATGCCTGAATTAATGCCTTGTAATACTATACCAAATAATATCATAATCAAACTGGTGGACATGTAATACACATAAAATATTATAGGAAGCTCCCACGTCCCTCAGAAAAATGTACAAGTAAATTTTAATCTTTCCCAATATATCAGTCCTCCAGCTCCTTAATTGATATTGTTGCTCCTCTTGGAATTCATTGCAAATATGTCCACAATCTCTCTGGCCCTGAAATTTTCAGAACTGAACACTATCTAGCTATCATCAGAACTGTATACACAGACCCTATTGTCTCATTGCTTTATAATATGAAAACACAATTTGTTGCTTGCTTTCTCAAATCCAACATTAATTTTCAAGGCAGGGGATTATTATTATATTTTATTTATTGTATGTTGGTATCATACTGTGTAAATTTACAGCCTGCAGCAGTAATTTTTAGTCATGGGGTTATTCAACGTATAAAATGCTCTTAACACAGCCACTGGGAAATGTACACATATAATGTAAAACCATATGCATTAAAACAATAAACCAAACTGACACATTTTAAGACAGAGCCCTCACCAACCCACAAAATATTCAGCCCTTCAGGTAAAAGTTTGAGTAAACAGATAGCACTTTCAACATGTTCTTAAGGGACAACGCTCATGCTTTGTCAGACGACCAAGGGGAAGTGAATGTCAGAGTTGACGGAATTCCACTAAAAATAGCCTGTCTCCAGATTTTTATATTTAAGTATTTGTCAGTGAGAGAATCCAGGCTGATTTCAGCAGCTGGGATGGAGCACAGGTAGAATACCAGTTTATAAGATACAGTATACAAGACCCAAACCATAAATGGCTTTACAGATTCCCACACCTGAATGAAACAGAAATCAAGCACAGCCTGCGGAGCACAGTTGTAGTATGAAAAAATGCCAGAAAAAATGCCATTAGTTAAGCAGGAAGCCACATTCTATGCTAGCTAAAAGCTCTACCCGGGTAGCCCAATGCAGAGCACATTGCATTAATCTCACCTGGAAGTGACAAAGGCATAAGTAACTGTGGCAAGATCCAGAACTGAAAGAAAAGATCACAACTACCTAGGCCGAGCAAAGATGGAGCAAAACAGTCTTGGTCAACTGCTCTTACCTGAAAATTCTAGAGGAAATGAAAGTTCTAATAGATACCCTAAAATGCAAACCTTGTTAACAGCAGCAGGGATCCACTGAGGAGGAATCTATATTCTAAGGTGTGTCTTTTGAATGTTTCCCCATGTCACTCAGCATCACCTCTTCTTACGTAATTGCTGTTTCAGTTATAGCAACAATGGCATAATATAACAGCAAATGCACACGTCTAAACCTTTTGACGAAGGATGGGTATCTAGCACATCACAGGAGGAGTATTATTTTCCAGAATTTTCCTGATTTCATTTTTGTTTTTAAGATAATGATTTTTAACATTTTTTGATTTTTGGCATTATAGCAAACGGGTGCTTCCATGAGATACTAAGGAGTTGAGGACCACAGCCCTTCATGAACTAACAACAATGAGGGGATGTTTAGGCAAATTAACTCAGGTTGTAATACTACCAGAGAGCTACCACTGCCTGAAGAGAGGTTCACATATACTGGTTCAAACTTGATTATCCATGGACCAACAGACAAAGAAAGGATTTTTGGTTAAATAGCCTGAGTCAAAATTGACTCAGGGCCTACTTTGTGATCCAGCAAACAGACAGGACCTTTGGTCCAAAGTGGGCCCCAATCCTAAGGGAAAGGTTGAAAGGTTTTTGGCCCACTGGTAAGACATAGTGCAGTGTTTCTCATATGTGGCCACTGTGGTCACATGCAGCCACCAGACACTTTTCTTGTGGCCACAGTCTCCTGGGCTGTGATGGGGTGGGGATGGGTGGCAAAATAGGGGCTTGTTACAGTGTGTATGGTAACTCTTGTTACAGTGTGTATGGTAACTCTTGTTACAGTGTGTATGGTAACACCCATTGTTTCATGTTCTCTGTGGTTATAAATCTCCCCACTGTGTTTTTCACTGCATGCATCCGATGAAGTGAGCTGTAGCTCACAAAAGCTTATGCTCAAATAAATTTGTTAGTCTCTAAGGTGCCACAAGTCCTCCTTTTCTTTTTGCAGATACAAACTAACGCGGCTGCTACTCTGAAAGAATGTTTTCTCTGTAATGCATTTTACTTAAGAATAAATATGTTTGCTTATAAAGGGCTGTGTGGTAAATTAACTGTGGCAATTATACTGTGTACCGTCTCTGAAGAGAGAAGCGAATTAGAATGCTAAGCAGGCCTGTCTTTTGCTGGGAAGATTACCAGTATAGTCAGGGAACTGTTCAACCTGGAAATGCCCCAGTCAGAAGGGAGAGAGACTCATGTCTCCACCCAAGAGATGCAATGACACGGGGAACTGGAAGCCTAGAGGGTGTCCTTGTTGGATACAGGTTGCAGTTGCCTTGAACTGACACCAACTAAGACCTGGGCATCATGTATGGCTAAAGAGAACAGGAGTTCAACACAAAGTTTCTGAACAGTAGCTTCTCAGTCTAGTCTAAAGCCATCACATGCAGGCTTTTGGGCCTTATAAAATCTGGACATGTATAATTTTGGCTGACTAGGATTTCAGGTGCTTTTGAAAATATCCCCTGAAAGAATTTACAAGCACAAATCCCACTGACTTTCAATGGAACTTGTATACCTAAATCCCATAGGCATTTTCAAAATTTCCCTCTTAAAGTATAGAAAAATTATACAATACAGAGCCTGCTTAGGGGTTTTTGTTTTGTTTTTTGATTAGACTTAAAATACACTTTGCCGCAAACTCCCCTCTGTGCCCACACTCCACAAAAACTCCATTACTGATTTCTGTCTCACTGCCACAAAATAATAAATAGTAATAAACTGATTCTCATCCACCACGCTCACAGCCTGAGCTGCATTAATATGAATGAACAACTCTGGATCACAAAACTCTTGTCATTTCTACCCAAAATGGTGTTTTGTCCTGATTTAAAAAACCCCAGGAGACTGGCCCCCCAAAGGATCTGCTGGGCAACTGAGCTGGTGGGAATGACAGTAGGCTGGGTGAGAACACATTTCAGAGTTTGTCATATGAAAATGCTGCCTCTAGTGATTAACTCCCTCAAGACAGCTCTCCTTCCTGATGTCCACATGGAGTCAGACTCCAAGCATTGCTGAGAGTGATTAGCCTCCAGAGAACCCGGCTACACCATTAGCATATCCAGAGGGCTACTGACCCTGACTGAATGCCAGTGTCCATGCTTCTCCTCACCTCCTCCACATCACAGACCAGCACCACACTTTGGCAAGGACCTAAAGGTAGGAGCAACAAAAAGGAGGCAAAGGACTGAAAGTGAATATGGTTGAGAACAAATATGCCCGGCATATGGAGGTCGGGTGGGGGTGTGATATGAAGGAGAGAGCTAGGGAGGGAAGAGTAAAAGTAGAGAAAAACAAAGCAAGGATAAGGAGAGATGAGAAAGGAGAAGCACAGAAAATAAAAAGGAAAGAAAGAAGCCCCGCTCAGAAAACCTTTTATCATCTCCAACTCATGCGTCTAACCCCTCTTACATTCACCTCCCAGACCGCCAGTAAATCATGTCCTAAGACTGTATTTAGTCACCTGTCAACAGAAACCACAAACACTCAGCCTTAGATTTACGATTCTAAATGTAGACTCCCAAGTTTGAAAATACTGGCTAATGTAACTTGACAATGGACACAGAGGGAGTCAATATCACAGCTGGAATTAGTCCCTTGCTCAGTCCTTGCACTGGGTTGCCAGGCGTTTGGTTTTCGACCAGAACACCAAGTCAAAAAGGGACCCTAATGGCTCTAGTAAGCACTGCTGACCGGGCCACTAAAAGTCCAGTCAGCAGCGCAGGGGAGCTAAGGCAGGTTCCCTGACTCCGCGCAGTTCCTGGAAGCGGACGGCATGTCCGGCTCCTAGGCACAGGGGCAGCCCTGGGTGCCCTGAACACCAGCTCCACAGCCAATGGGAGCTGTGGGGGTGGTGCCTGCGGGCAGCGTACGGAACCCGCTGGCCCATCCACCTAAGAGCTGGACATGTCAGCCGCTTTCGGGAGCTGCCTGAGGTAAGCGTTGCCCAGCTGGAGCCCACACCATGAACCTCCTTCTGCACCCCAACGTTCTGCCCCAGGTCATAACCCCCTCCCGCACTCTAACTCCCTCCCAGAGCCTGCACCCCTCACCCCAACCCCCGCCCAGCCCAGTGAAAGTGAGTGAGGGTGGGGAAGAGTGAGCGACGGACGGAGGGGGGATGGAGGGAGTGGGGGCAGCGCCTCACAGAAGGGATGGGAAAGGGGTGGGGTCTCAGAGAAGCGGCAGGTCAGAGGGCAGGGCAAGGGTGTTCAGTTTTGTGCAATTAGAGCTAGCACTATACTGCCTCTCATGCCATTGAGCCACCTCTCCTCCATATGAACCTGAGGTCATGCTCCTTGCAGGTAGGCTTCTTGTGGTGTGTCTATTGCCTATACTTGTGTAATTTTGCCACCATGCAAGGTGATTTGGAGAGGACCCCAAAGGCCAGTGTGAGGTGATTTGGAGAGGAATGTATTTAGGAGAATATGACAAATTTACAACCCTAGTCATCTTTTTCCTAACTTATTTTTTTAACATAAAATATTTTGGATCAGATACAATTTTCTTTCACCTTTTGCTCAAAAAAGTAGCAATAATACATCTATAATCACATTGATGGAATAAAAAAATAAGTGTCAGTAACCATCTTAAGCGAATTTGAACACATCTTCGCAATAAGGCAGCTGCTGTAGACTCCCAAGTTTGAAAATACTGGCTGTTAAATTAAGCGATAGGCAATATTGCCTATTGTTACTGAGATAAAACAGAAGCTTACTGAGACTTACAAGTTTAAAAACTGAATAAAATGATGACAAAGATTGAACAAGGCCTGTTCCTAATTCATACAAAGATCTATACGCATGCAAAATGTCATGTAAAAAAGTCATTTTATGGTTTTCATCTTTAATAAAAAACTAAGGTGAAGAACAAAAATTTCCCTACATTTTTAAACATTAGATTTCTCCAAAAATGGATATTTTACTATATGATAACCGAACAAACAGGTCAATCACAAAAAGTATTATTCCCAGGAAAATTTCTCAGACAAGTTAGATCTTGTATAAACAGCAGTAGTAACACTTTTCCTATGTTAGGCCCCAATTCTGGAAAGCATCCCTATTTCTGAGAGCATTTAGGCATATGCTTAAGTCCCACTGAAATCTGTGCCATGTAAGCTCCTTAAAAGTTACACATTTGCATGAGTGCTGTCCTGAATAGAGATTCTTTCCAGAACTGGGATCATATGTCCCAGTTCTGCAAAGATTTATGCATATGCTTAACTGTAGTGTCCTTTGGAAATTAACAGGTCTTTTCACCATGAGTAAAGTTAAGCTTCTGCATAGTGTAAATCTCACTATAATCTCTGGTCAAGCTTTTCAAACCTGGGATCTTAAAGTTAAGATCCTAAATGAATTTAAATAAAAGTAGCCAGATCAAATCAGTCCTCTGGTAGTCCCTGGGACTCACCAGAGCAGGATAATATTTTATGTCCTACAGTAACACTAAAGAACAGTTTGTTTAATTTAGCTTATGGGCTCAGCATGCAGATACTTGGCAGCCATAACTCATTTCCATAGCTGTGTTTCTCTTCCCACCACCCCTGGTCTATAAGCAATTAATTTATGCCAATTGACCAAAGTCAAGGAACACCACAGTGTATAGTGCAGCAGTCAGCCTGTCTAGTGGATGGTCTGATTAGCATTTAAAATGTAACCCTATTAATCTGAATGTAGCTTCTGAATTTTATATAGCTGCGTAACTATTTTCCTAACAATTCATGTGCTAAATTCTACATGATTTTGCTAAAGATCATCTTTAACTTGACAGCCTGAATTTAGTAAGATAAAGCATACACAGCAAACAATGCACATGAGCAACTCTGGTTACAAAATAAAATAAAATAGGCTTTATTAACCATGAGGAATGGACTAGCTAAAGCACTGGGGCATGAACAAGAGCATCACTGCAAAATAAACATAATGAAATTGAACTATTCCAAGTATTCAACACACACCATAGCCCTACATCTATGGGTAAAATTTGTGACTTCTCCTTCCAAAAGGACTATATTATTAATTCCAGTTATGAGACACTGCAGCGTCAGATGAAGAAAGCCCAGAGCTTAACTCTCTCTCTCTAGTTGCTTATAGGATATGGCCCAATTTCACTGCAGTATCTGTGCACCTATCAAGTGTTTAAAAATAAATATAACAATCGCTCTCTTCCTTCCTTTCCAGACTATAGGAGATATCATTTGATTTGCTTATAGGGCGTGTGTGTGTGTGTGTGTGTGTGTGTGTAAAGAATTTGTCAAGGGGAAGTTAAAATGGACAAATAATTTTCCATTTAGTAATGAGTGTAGTGAGGTTTGTGGTCATTTCTATCTCTTGCAGGAGTGAGTTCCACCAGTCTAAGTTTAGCTTCATTAAATGTTTGGATTCCTGCATTCATAAGCCACTCCCTACTGCTCAACAGCTTTACTGTTCCTTTGGAATCTAGCTGTTGTAGGAAGTCATGGCCACAGATGAAGAAGTTACTCTCTCAGATTCTTAGGGCCAATCCCACGGAGGGCTTTGAATACCAGAACAGAGATCTTGAAACTATATTCAGTGAAAAGTCTGTACAGAGAACAGAAAGATTGTGTTGATGGTGGCCCATGTTTCTAAGTACAGTAAAAGGGCTTCTGCATTTTGTACGAGATGGAATTTTTTCAGGGCTTCATTCCTAGATCAAATGAACTGCAACAACCCAGATGAGAGGTCAAATGTATGGATAACTGGAGCCAGGTCTGTGTCTGCTAAAATATGGCACAATTTTTTCCACACAGAGTCTTTTTACCTATTGATCTCTTGGTTTCCAGCCTCTGCAAAATGGCGGCGTAACTTCAGGCTAGAGCATGGAAGTCATAGTCACTGCTAACAGTTCAGCCAGTGTCTTGGAATTGCCCCCCAAGTGTTAGGAGAGTGCTTATCGTAGAGGATCATGTTCCTTTCCTCTTGTTTTTCTAACAGACCTCTATTAAGCTAGACCAATGCATTTATATACGAAAGTCTAATAACCCAATACAATAACTTTACCTCACTGACCCAGTCACATACAGTATTCATAAAATTATTACAGATCAGTATTCTTAGATTATTACATAGCAGCTCCACATCCACCAAACTTTTCTCTTCCTACTAGTATCACCTCAGTCTTGCTCTGATCGTATATTGCTGGCACTTCACCCTGTATTGTCTCATCAACGCTCCTAACGGATGCTGAATACCAAGGGGAAGAGGACTAAGCTTTGTGGGACTCGTAGGCATGGACACGAGTTGGAAGAACAGCTGCCCATGAGGATTCTCTGGGCTCAGTTTGAGAGGAAAGACATAAGCTATTACAGGGTATCGCCATTCACCCCTCTCTGTTGCTTATGGAGATGGAACAGAAGTATTTGGAGATCAGAAGTATCAGATGTAGCAGAGAGGTCCAGCAGACAGTGTACAAATGTGATTTTCTTCTCTGGAATGAAGAAGTCATTCACCAGAGCAACAAGTGCTGCCTCTGTACAATGCTCTGGCCTGAGACTAAGGCCTTGTCTACATTACATAGTTTTGTCATCAAAAGCTGCCTTTTGCCGACAAAACAGTGGAGGTGCACACACTACATAGCTACTTTTGGCGGCAAAACCCTGCTGTTTTGCAGACAAAATAAAACGACCTCGATGAGAGTTGTAGAGCTTTTGCGGCACAGTTAAAACATCAAAGGATCAGTGTAGACACTGTTGTTCATTATGTTGACATAACTGGCCTCCCCCAGTATGCCACAATGCCTGCCATGACCCGTCTGCTCACTGTTTTGAACTCGTCTGCCCTGCAGGCATGCACCCCTCCCCTTTAAAAGCTCAAGGAAACTTTGCCATTCCTCAGTGTAGAGAGCTCCCAGGACTGCTCAGGATGCCACTCCTGGTAGCTAAGGAGGCTGTGGGAGAACTCGAAGGGAATCACAGAACTATTAATTCATTAATTAATCATCAGGCAGGCGGAGTGGGCTGTTGCTGAAGGGGGGGGGGAGGGAAACTGCTGTGGGGCAGGGGGGTGATGTGGGGGAGTTTCCCCCTCCCCAAGAATTGGGTGTTCAGGCTGCTGTCTGAATATAAAGAGACGGCATGCCGACATACTCACTCTCCGCTGACATACACACTGCCCCAGCACGCACTGGTCTCTGTCTCTTCCTCTGCACATAGTCCCTGTCACACACCTCCCGACCCCACCTCCCCCACATTTCTGTTGAAAAGCAGCTGGCAATCTAGTAGGATGCCCATGGAATGATACGATTGAGAAACCTGCAGCATTTGGTGCTGTACCTGTCTCATAACGCATTGCAAACCCTTCCCAAAGCACCCTGCAGCCAGTTGCACAGTGGAGTAGCTACCCATAGTGCACTGCTCTCTGTGTCAATGCAAGAGCTGTTAATGTGGATGTGCTTTTCTGTTACAAGGAGCATAGTGTGGATGCACAACAGTGGTTTAATTAAAATGCTTTAATTAAACAGGTATAAATTTTGTCAACAAAACTCTGTAGTGTCGACATAGTCTGAGTAAAATCTGAGGTACTGGAAGCTGATAAGTGATATGGGAGGCTGTTTGCTAGCTTCTCTATTAGCTTGCATACAAAGATGCTAAGTATAAAGCTTCCACCTGCCTTGTCTGTTAGATGCAATTACATACTTCCATGGTTAATTGAGAAAGTTGCCTGAAGTTTAGTGGAGAATAGCCAGAAAGCCTGAAGCAACTTAGGCTATTAGGCAGACTATCTGTTCTTTTTTTCCCCTTTACCTCTCATCTTTTCTCTTGCAGAGCAGTCTTAATGACAACAGAGACATTACAACATGAGGTTTAGACTCGCTGCATGTTACAACTCTGTGAACAACATACTGCACAAAAGGTTACTTCGCTGTAACGGGAGCTCTCAGAGATGGCTACCTGCAGGAGTGCCTCCATGCTGTCAGGTATGCCTGTGAGTTTCTCATCTTCACCAAAAGCCTTTAGAAAACTTGGACTATCAGGGCCACGCATATAGTTCCTTTAGGGTACTGACCATTCAGGATCAAGGTTATATAAGAATATGCAGCCTTGCCCAGCCCTTTAGTTCCATTCACTACTTCAGAACCCACTATATGGACACCAAATACATGGGAATGGAGGCTGGTTGGGCAGACAACCATCTCAGAGTATTCCAATTACACAGCAGTAACCTGTTCTCCTTCTTTGAGGGTTGCCTACACAAATCCACACTCTTGCAAATCTGTTAACAAGAGGCTGTGAGTCTGAGGAAGATTGTACTGAAGACTAACATTATACCAGCCAACTGCGCATCAGATCTTGAAGCTAAATCAAGGTGGTAACGTTGTATGAATGCATGCAATGGACACGGGATACTATAAAATAAGTAACAACTATTTAAGAGCAAATCCTAGCTCTTCTTCAGGTTTTCCTCCATGAAGCCAACATACTTCCTACTATACTCTATGCAGCTATGGACATTGCATAACACAGACACAACCATTTTTACCTGAGCATATTATGCTGGCCAGAATCAGGATTTCTCCCATATCTGTTCACAGCCACTAACATCATGTATTCACACCCTGTCCTATAAACTGCCTCTCGATGACCCTCACTATTTCAGTGTATGGAGTGCTTGCGAACTGTTAAATCAATAGCTTAAGCAGGAACTGGAATTTATACGCAACAATTTATATTCTATTTTATGTTTATGTTTTTATGGCTTCCCCCTTCCTTCACACCTCTATTACCAGTATGTTTATTTAGATTTTTAGATCATGGGAGCAAGAACTTTCTCTTCATACAAGCATCTAAAAGAACCAAGCCCCCACTCGTCGCTGATGTTAATGACTATGTAAAATGCATGACAAGAGTGAACTGTACCATACATTTGCATAAAGGGTCTAAACCTGAATTTGCTTTTTTGCCTCTGACTAAGCAGAAAAAACAATTAAGATGCAACATTACTGCAGTTCCATTTTCACAGATTTGTTGCAGATAGAAATTTTAACAGTTGATGTTGATAATCAGAAAAATCACACAAACTCACCAGCAATACGGATCTGAAGCAGATGAGAGGATATTATTTTTTCAGAACTTCATATTGCAAAACTGCAGTATTTGTGCAAAACTCAACAATTCACAGTAACAACCTTATGAGGTAACAGCTAGTCTTGAACGATCCCTTTCTAGTTAAGGTCATTGGAAAAAATGGTGGCCAGCCAATTTTGGCAACAGCTGACATCCTATAATGTTTGGATCCTCAATTATAGTTCAGACTGGGCTGTGGAATGGAATAGCATTAATCACAGTGGTCAGTGATCTCAGAGTAACAGACAAAGGCCAGATGGCCTAGATATGTCAGTGGCCTTTTGCCCAGTCAGCGATGAGACACTACTTACTTGACTATAGGACCTGGCAGAAAAGCATGCATTGACTTAAAGCGGCTCAGCACTTTCCTTTCATTCCTTGGTAGAGAACTGCCTGACCCTTCCAGGCTACACTCAGTTCTGAGGTCCACAGTTCCCTGTTCCGTTACCATTCCTGATCAATGCTTCTGTAAATTACAGTATTTGTATGAAGTTACATAGTCCGTGTAATCAATATGCTGATGACATGTAGCTCCATGTCTCGTACTTCTGAAATGTCTGGCAGAGATAGGTATTTGGATAAAAAACAGCTGATTTGTGTCCCCCTCAGGTAAGACAGAAATTATGATGGCCAGGAAAGGGAAGCATTGAAGAACAGCCAAATACAACCTCTAGTCCCTATTCCATTTCCCCACCTACTGTCAATGTGGCTTGCAATCTTGAAGTGTTACTCCTGAGGGCATTCTGCAACAAAAAATTAAAAATTCGGTGCCAAAAAATTAAAAATTCTGCGCACAATATTTTAAAATTCTGAGGCTCCAGCATGGCACTGGGGAGCACAGGCCACTGGCTGTACAGAGGTGGGAGATCACTGTGCAGCTCCCCCCGGGACACGGACTGAGTAGTGAGACTTCACCCAACCCTGACACAGGGCAAGGACCGGGTCTTCCCCAGAAACACCCCAGGGCCCTGCCCCTCCATACCAGTGCACAGGTGTGGGCAGGCAGGCTCAGCAAGGCAGGATCCAAGTGTGGAGGGGCTTAGTGTGGGGGGATGCAGGTGTGGGTTGAGAGGGTTCTGTGTGGGACAATCTGGATGGAGGAAGCTCAGTGGGTGGTCCAGGTGCACCCAGGTGCAGGGGATCTGGATGTACAGGAGCTTGTTGGAGGGTTCTGGGTGCAATGGTAATGGGACTCTACAGGGGGTCCAGGTGAAGGTGGTTGGGACTCAGTGGGGGTGGGATCTGGGGGTGGGGGTGATAGAACTTGGCAGGGGGGGTCTGGGTGTGGGGGTCTCAGTGGGGGGCATAGATGCTGGGGGAGTGGAACTCAGTGGGGTGAGGATCCAGGTGCAGCTGGTTGGGGCTTGGTAGGAAGGGGATACAGATGTGGGTGGCTCATTGGTGTGGTCCAGGTGCAGGGGGAGTGTGAGTGGGGCTTGTTGGGGGGGGGTTCTGGGTGTGGGGGGAGTGAGACTTAGTGGGAGGGTCTGGGTATGAGGGGGTCTGGATGCATGGGAGTTGGGGGACCAGCTCCCTGTACAGTGATTTGTCCCCCTGCAGCTGAGGAGAGATGGGTGCAGGAAGTGTAGGGGGGGTGGAGGGGAGCGCTAGGGAGTTTGCATAGCTTCCTACAGCCGGGTGAGAAATCTGGGGGTGGGTTTGACACGGCTCTGGATGCTGTGCAGGGGAAGAAGTAGTCCTGTCCTCCCCAGCCCAACCAGGATTAGCAGCTGAGCCCGGCGCAGGGTAGGAACCACCAGCCTGGTCTTCCCCAGTTCTGCCCTCTGCCCCACAGTGATTTACCTCTCTGCCGGCTACCCTGGTCACCTGAAACATACTGCTGGGGAGGGTTGCATGACTACTCTTGTGGCTTCCCTTTGCTTCCCCATCAGAAAGTCATTATTCTGTGGGGGGAAACAAAGAAATCTGTTGCGGACATAAATTCTGTGCATGCACAGTGGCGCAGAATTCCCCCAGGAGTAAAGTGTTATTGGACCCCTTGTTGGTCCTAGATAACCAGATAGCGCAATGACCAAAAAAATCTAACCAATCATCTATTGCTAACCAGAAAAAAGTAGCCATTCGACTTGGCCACAGAGATCCAAACCTTTGCCACCTCGGGACTGAACTAATGCAAGCTTGTCCACAAAGAGTTCTCCCACTGTCCAAGAAAGACAGATGATCCTTGTGGAGATTCAATATGCAGAAGAATCAAAAGAACATTCTGCAAGGAATAAGTGGACAACAGGGCTGTGTGCTATTTTCCCAGGAGCTAAGACACAAGAGATCTCTTTAAGAATGGATAGGCTTCTGAAATCAATGGGTAAGGATCCATTGTTCATATCACCACTAATGACACTGCACCGCAGGATCTCTCACAGATAACAGATGACTTTACGGACCTCAAAAGTGTGCCAACAATCTTCTCTGAGATCCTCCCTGTCCGATGAGTGAAGAAAGATGGAAGATTGTGGAAGTGAGCCATTGGTAAGGAAAGTGGTTTAGGGTGGAGGGTTTTGGTTTTGTGGACCGTTGGTCCACCTTCTATGGCAGAGATGGGCAAATTACGGCCCGTGGGACTGTCCTGCCTGGACCCTGAGCTCCTGGGAAAGGAGGCTAGCCCCCGGCCCCTTGTCCCTCCTCCCCTGCAGCTACATCACTGCGCAGGCAGCGCTCTGGGTGGCAGGGATGCACGCTCCTGCAGGGCACCACGGTAGCATGTCTGGCTCCAGCCGGACGGTGCAGCTGCCACACATGCTGCTCTGAGGTCCTGGGGGGAAGTCAGGAGACAGGGGGCAGTTGGATGGGGCAGAGTTTGGGGGGGTGGTCAGGACGGGGAACAGGGGGCAGTTGGATAGGGCAGAGTTCAGGGGGGATTAGATGGGGGGAATCCCGGGGGCATTTAGGGGCGGGGGTCCCAGGAGGGGGCAGTCAGGGGAGAAGGAGCGGGGGGGTTGGATGGGTTGGGAGTTCTGAGGGCAGAAGTCAGGAGGCGGGAAGTGGGAAGGGGGAATAGGGGGTGGGGGCCAGGATGTTTGGGGAGGCACAGCCTTCCCTACTCGGCCCTCCATACAGTTTTGCACCCCGATGTGGCCCGCGGGCCAAAAAGTTTGCCCACCCCTGTTCTATGGGGAGAAGTTTAGACGGCCTCCATCTCAGCTGAAGGGGAACAATCTCCTTGGAGACAGTCTGGCTAGATTAATCAGGAGGGCATTAAACTAATAACAAGAGTGGAGGGTAAAGGAAGGGAAAATATGAGCACTCAGCATAAAAATCAAGATGTTGAGAACAAAATTAATCAAGGAACCAAAGCAATTTTTAGCAATTTATTTTTTAGCAATTTAAAGCAATTTTTTAATTGCCTACACACAAATGGTAGAAGCATGAGTAATAAACAAGAGGAATTGGATTTGCTCAGCTATGAGCATTAATTTGATCTTGCTGGTATTACTGAAATCTGCTGGGAAGATCTGCCCAGTTGGAATGATAAAATTAATGGTTATAACCTAGTTAGGAAGAATCAAAATGGGCAAAAGGGAAGGGGGAGTGGCACTGTCAGAAATGTCATTACCTGTTTCTGAGTGACTGATAATTTGGAAGAAAATGATCTTGAATGCTTATGGATCAATGCTTGAACAAAATGCAGTATTAGTTGGTGTCTGCTTCACACCACCAAATCACACTAGGGAACAAGATGATCAGCACCATTTGCACCTATCCATAACGTCTAGGGAAAAAAAACTGTATGATCACAGGGGACTACAGTTTGAGTTATATATATTACACATGTCATGCTGCCAGTACTTGTACTTTTCTAAACATTATAGATGACAATTTCCTAACTCAACGAGTGTTGCATCTAACACGGGGGAATTCTTTATTAGCCTTTGTCTTAACAGATAAAGGAGAACTGATCACAGAACTAAAAATTAATGGTAACTTAGATAAAAATGACTGTGACTTGATCACACTTATAATGTGCAAACTGAATAAAGTCCAAACCCGTAATATATATACCTGATGTTTTAAAAAGGCCAGTTTCACAAAGCTGAAAACAATTAAGTGCCAAATCAGCTGGAAGGAAAACTTTAATCAGAAAAAAAAGTGAATCATCATTGGGATGTTTAAGGACACTCTTAAAGTTTAAGAACACTTTACTAGATGCCCCAAAAGCCACAATCCCACAATAGAGGAAGGCGGCCAGATTGGTTAAAAAAAATCATCCTGGTTTAGAGGGGGAGTGAAGGCATCTCTGAAATAACTTTTAAAAACCAGTATACAACAAATGACAGAAAGCGGAAGTTGATAGCAATCAATATAAATCGGAAACTGGGAATTGTAAACAATTGATCAGGGGAGCAAAGGGACACAAGGTGAAAGCTATAGTCAGCATAGTTAAGGACAAGAAGAATGAGTTTTTAAAGTATAATAGGAATAAAACAAATCCTAACAATGGAACTGGTCCATTACTAGACCGAAATGGTAAAATTATCAATAATAATGCAGAAAAGGCAGAAGTTCTCAATAAATATATCTGTTCTATATTTGGGTAAAAAAATCCAGATGATATACTCATATCCTATAGCACTCTTTTCATTCCACTAGCATCTCAGGGGGATATTTAACAGCAGCCACTAATATTAGACTTTTTAAAATCAGCAGGTCCAGATCCAACTTGTATCCAAGAGTTTTAAAAGAGATGGCTGAGGAGCTGCTGGACCATTAATGTTGATTTTCAAAGAAGTCTTGGAGCACTGGGGAAATTCCAGAAGACTGGAAGAAAGATAATGTTGTGCTAACATTTTAAAAAGGTAAACAAAGTGAGTTGGGTAATTATCAGCCTGTCAGTCTGACGCTGATGCCAGATAAGATAATGGAGTGGCTGACAGGGGACCTGATTAATAAAGAATTGAAGTATAATATAATTAATGGAAATCAACATGAGTTTATGTAAAATAGATCCTGTCACACTAACATTTTTTTAATGAGATTACAAGTTTGGTTGAGAAAAGTAACAATATTTATGTAATAGACAGACTTCTGTAAGGCATTTGACCTGGTACCACAAAACACTTTGATTAAAAAACTAGAACAATATAAAATTAACATGGCACACATTAAATGGATTGAAAGCTGATTAACTAATAGGTCTCAAAACATAACTATAAAGGGGAAATCATCATCAAGTGGATCAGTTTTTGGCCCTACATTATTTAACGTTTTATCTGTCACAATAGAGTGGCTGCCAGGCCAAACTTGAGTGACGCTGGGACCCTGTATGATTGGTCGTGATATCTGAAATGGGGAGCTGGGCCCAGCCCTGCAGGACAGGAGCCATGGCTGAAGGATGAGTGTGGAGCAGGCTCACTCTCCAGTTGTGCAACCGTCCCTGACACAGGCTCCCCAGCCAGCTGGGGCTGTAGGGCAGGGGAGAGCAGGGAGAGCAAGAGCAAGTGGGCTAAGAGGAGCCAAGCCTGCTCCCCATCTTGATGCTGGGGAAAACTCGAATTGTGTACCCCCCTGGCTGGCAGGGGGATCTCTGGTGTTTAGTGTCTGTTTCAGTTAGGGTCCCCAGATGTAAAAAAGATCTTTGAGAATCTAATTCTCTCCTAGCTTGGAGGGCTGCTTTGTGTTTTCTTCTGTTCTGTGGTAGCCTGTCTTCCACTCTCACTTAAAGGCATAGTGACCTCAGATTACAAGGGTGTAGGAGGAACCTTGTTAGAGTTCTCTGCCCACAAGAAGGGGCAGGGCTGGGAGAGCAAGGGGTCTGAGAGAAGTTGAGCTGAGGCTTGGGGACCAGGCTAGGGAGGGGTGTTAGGAGTGTGGGAGCACATACTTCTGTGGTTTTTTCTTTTATGTCTGAAATTTTAAAAACACAAAGTGCAGTCAGTGGGCTGTCTTAATAAAAAGTTGGGGAACAACTGGTGTAGATAGACACCACAACTATTATTCAGTTTGCCTATTCAGGGGGAAATTCACAATGTCACTCCCAATATGAAAATGCCATAGTCTGGGCACCAAAAATTACCTCCATCTCTATGCCTCCGCACAGCAACAACACTTGGAGGAAATACTTTAGCTAGATAGCCCTGCAATGAAACATGAGGGAATTGGAAGATGGGCATATTCTGTGATGTGCCCTTATCTTTGCAACTCAATCCTGCCATAAACAAAGCTGAGACTACCCTCTCCACAGTCAGTGTGAGATATAAAATGTATGTCTTCATCAAGGTTCTTCAAAAACAGCAGGAACTAGCAAATAGCATTCAGCAGAGTCTATCTTGGGACTTTTTGAGGAAATTGATCCAGATGCCATGGAGGGTCATGATGTACATATATTCCCCATTCTTGTGAATTTTATTGTTACCTTCTTTGAACTGATGTTGAGTGCGTTCAGATATTGTATTGGACACCCTGTAGATAGCTGTCTTAATACTAATAGTCTGCATACTTTATTTTATCATAATGAATGGTTAATAGAGCTGGTAAAAATTATGGGATTTTTTTATTATTATTTTTTGCAAAAAAAAGTGCAACTTTTGGTTTTTTGAAAAATATCAGAATTTGAAAAATATTTTTACTACCTCCTATGCTTAGTAACTACACTACAGAACACATTGGCTTTCATTAAACATTCTGGCAAAACATTCTGCAAATATCTATCAGCACAAGTTGGGAAATATGAGTTTATTGAAATAAAAACAGTGTTTCTGCTGGGAGAGTCCAACTATTACTACACATCACATGCTAAGAATGCTGGTCAAAAGTTGTTCTATTTGTCACAGTTTTAAATTTATGTTTTTACAAATGCACATATACTATATTTATATATGTTTCTCACATTGCTATCTGCTTGATCATTACTTTAATCTTCACTTTTTGTTATCACTATTTACCTTCAGCGTAACACATATGCATCATCTCCTACCATAAGTGACCACCTGGCTTGTTAAAACAGTAACTGGAAATCAAAATCTATAGAATGTAATTCCTCAGATTATTTTTTAGGATCTGATCCAAAGCCCAATGAAGTGAATAGGAGTCTCAAAAACAACAAGGTCATATTCCAAACCAATTTGAATAGTCATAAACAAAGCAATATAAGAAATGATTTTCCCATCCCCTTTTGATCAGAAAAAAAAAGATAAAGCTAAAGACAAGCGTTTTACTGTAGAACCTTCCATTTGACTGAGAAAAAGGATACGTTGTAAACTTCAACAAAGAAAGATTGGTTGTCTTTTGCTGGATTACAGCCCGCTGGAGTTTTGTATGCGTGCTGTGCTTTAGTTTAAGTTTGCTTGGAACTGAACAACTGTTTATTTTTACAGCTATAGAAAAGGAAATGTCTTCTTGTCCAGAGGTAGAAACTATAGAAATGTCAATTAAAAAAAGCATTTTAAGCACAAAGAAATTAATAATGTAACATATCTTTTGTACATAACATTCACTTTAGCAAGGGATACATAAATCAGAGCGAACAGATGGAGAATGTATACCATACTTTCCTTTCCTTCTTTTCATTCAAAGGTACTTTGAACTGATACTGACGGACATGTACAATAGTTTTAGAAAGAAAAAAGGACTCTATGGTGTAGCAGTTATGAAATTTCATGAACTTAACCAAGGACTTTGGATTTCTTAATATCAGTAAAATTGTAAAGCTAGGGTAAACTAGCAAATCTGTGAGGAAGATAAAAGATTAAAATTAGGTTATGTGCACATTATAAGCTCGGGGTACGAGTCCCTGGTTCATGTACTTGTATAAATAGCATATAGCAATTCCACTGTTAGCAGAAGCAGAAGCATGTCTGAATTGTGCTGCACACATACCCACTGGTTTCAGAAGGGCTTGACACAGAACAGCCATGCCTCCAATGCTGCTATCAGTGCTACTGCAGCTAGAGTGCTATTTATATTCACGGTAGCTCAATGAGAGCTACCATGAGTATGTGTGTGTGAGTAGGGGAATCAAACCCCTAACTCATAGTGTAAACATAGCCTTAAAGTGGCGATAATATTACTAAAGAGATGAACGACAGAACCTGTAACAGCAGCATGTAGGCCCAAATAGCGAGTTTCCTTCTTAGGCAGTTGTGCAGTGGGGAGAGGGAATAAGGAGCATCCCCCTTACGTGGCCCACACATAAGGGACAGCTAGAATTGTAATCCCTGCACTTGGAGGAGTTAGTGACTGCTGCCAAATCACAGTCCTGGAGAGTAACTTACTGGAATGGTCATGGGAACAGAGTTATAGCTCCACCCCACTTCCGTGCTACAGGCAGGGAGGTGGGGGGAGGATAAGGAAGAGAGGGCAATGCAGCATCATTTAAAAGGCTGTCACAGATTGCTCTCTCCCAGAGAAAGGAGGGCACTCCCTCTCCAGTGGGTTGACTGCACACTGTCCCCAACTCAAGGTACTACTGTCTCAATGTCACAATCATAGAATCACAGGACTGGAAGGGACCTCAAGAGGTCATCTAGTCCAGTCCCTTGCACTCATGGCAGGACCAAGTATTATCTAGACCATCTGTGACAGGTGTTTGTCTAACCTGCTCTTATCTAGTCCATAATGAACTGCTTAAGAAAAACAAAGGCCATTAGGACAGATTCAGTCTACATTCAGCCCACATTTACATCCAGTAAGCCTTGTTTACATTAGCATAACAACTTGAACGAGGAGTGCAGGATTTGGCTTCTTATCTTCTGTCACAAAATCAAATAATGTGGGATTGAAAGTCCCAGCCCAGTGCATTTGTTTTAAAATGTAGTTTGTAATGATTCAACTATAGTGACTTATAATGGAATAAAAGCCAGTCTTCCATTGGTTCTGAGCTATTTCAGCTTCTAACAGTATAAAATTGTCCAAAAGTGTTCAACTCAAGCCATGTACTGAGATATGGGGCAAAGGTAGTTGTAAAACTTGCAGATTAAATTTTGAAACACAAACGTTTCTGTTTCAGAAGATCTATTTCTCCAGAATCGTGCTGGGAGAAATTTCATATACTATTTACAACTCTCTTACTTTTTTTTACTGCACCAAATAAACAATTGATGTTATCTCTTGAGTATGCACCTGTATGCGCTACAGAGCATTTAGAATTCAAAGCTTTGAGTTAAAAACATGGTTGCTGGCTCATAGGATGTGGAATGGCACATGGCAAATACTGATGGAGGTGAATAGAAATCCCATTATCTCCACTGTTACTCATTGACATCCCAAAGTTGGAATATTATTTTAGGAATACCCAGTCACTATGCTACGACATTATTTCAAGAGATACCTAGACTGAAGACACTTTCTCTGAAAATAAAGCAAAACACATGATTATGTCTCTATGAGAAAGGAGGCATAAGAAGTAGCAAAATACATCCCACCTGTACCTAATAATACATTCATTATCCTGGTATCTTAGGGGAGTTGAATCATGCCACATGCAGAGATTGGTAAACAGAACAGTCTTTAATAATAATCTGCTCCTGAGCAGATTCATGAGCTAGCTAGCTACCCATATCTGGATCAAAACCAGACAGCTTCAGCAGACAGTAAAAAAAATAACACAGGAAACCTCACTCACAAAAGCTCCAACAGTACACAGCTCTGTCACATGTAGGAAGAGATGGGTTGTGAATAGAGGGGTGATATTCTCTTAAATTCTCCCCACAGTCTAAGATCAGCCCACCTGTGATGCCATAATGAGATGATACTCACAGGAGATTGTGAAGACCTTCAGAATCTGATTAACACTTTTCTTTCCTAGGGTACGTCTTCACTACCCACTGGCTTGGCAGATAGTGATCAATCTATTGGGGACTGATTTATCGCATCTCATCTAGATGTGATAAATCGATCCCCAAATCGACGCCTGTACTCCACCTCGGCAGGAGGAGTAAGCAGAGTCAATGGGGAACTGCTGCGGTTGACTCGCCGCCGTGAGGATGGCCAGGTAACTCGAACTAAGATACTTCGACTTCAGCTACACGAATAGTGTAGCGGAAGTTGCGTATCTTAATTCAAATACCCCCCCCACCGCCCCAGTGTAGCCCAGGCCTTAGATGTGATCAGAAGTGAAATAGCTAATGTGGACGTTTAAATATTCCATATTAAGCTTCTGAGATAATACTGAGATGAATATAGACAGTTCACACCTCTCAGAGCAACTGCTTTAGGTTGCCTTACAATGATGTTTACATCAGTCTTATTGATTTACAACTTGACATTTTGAAGGGTTCCTTTGCAAGTATAAGGTGTGATTTTTCACAATGACAACTTAGATTCTGAAACACACGACTACAGCTCCCACAGTACAGTACAGCTGACTTATCCCCAAATAGTGCTCCCAAGGCACTGCAATATATTGTCATATGGTGGATCTTCAGGACTGTGCCTTGCTCACACTTTAAAAAAAAAAAGGCAGCTGTACCTACTTTTCTTTTACAGAGCACAACACACAAGTAAACAGCATAAGAAGAAAAGGCACCCACTCATGGCAAGAGCACAGGGACATAAACTTTCTGGGTTGTAATTTGCACTCTTTTCTGCCAGTAAGACTATACATTATTTTCTTTTTCATATGATTTGCAAACAGTGTCACATTAGAACCCCCTGTATCTCATGAAGCTAAACATGCAAAATGAAGGTTAAAGAGGAGAGAAGAAACTATTTCTTCCCCTACACCCCAGATGCAAACGTTGCCCACTGTCAACGTGTCTCAGTCTCCCTCTGTGCCTCATCACAAAAAGTCAGTTATAGCAGCCAGTGACAGAGACTTGCTCTTTAGCTCAAGCTGGAGAGACTCATGCTTTCAGGTGTAGAAGTGCCTGGTTCAATCCTAAAATGGTGAACATCACACAAACTTCCTCAATCTTATAGACTGGGATCAGGGTCCCAAATTCATGGTTCACAACTCTCTCTACAAAAGCCTGTACTTCAGGAAATTATGGATCTTGTTTTAGATCTGTTTATTATAGCATTGGCCTATCTGTAACTACGGCAACAGCAAACAGCTGTTTGTTAAAGTACAATACCTCCATCGTGCAGTTTGATGGGATTATCTGCTGTACCATGCAATGTGCTAGAAAATAATGTATATTTTTTAAAAGTAAATTATGCAGATATTTTGCTGGGAACTCTCAAATGACTTTCATACTTACTCCTGAAATCTGAGCTAATTTGCCAATCTTTTCAGCAATGTGAATGAGACAATTAGGAAACATAATTCCTGGAATTGGTAAGTATTAACTTTCCCAACATTGGCTTCCCCGGTTTGCAAACTTGGGAAGAGTGCTAAGAAGGAAGAGTAGAGGTGTGATAGTCAGGACTAAAGGGATTTGGAAGAGATGGAAAGTAGTCTGCACAACATCTATTAACAATTATGCCAACCTCCAAAGCCAATGCCATCAGTCCCTCACTTTCATTAGCCATAAAACAAAAGCAAAACATAAACCATCAGAAAAAGGAGAGAAAAATGCTTCTGTTTTATATTTAAAAATACCAGATTGCACAAACAGTCCCAGTGAAATCAGTCATTTGGAGAAAGGTGAATAATAGTGACAGAATTGAGCCCACAATTATTTTGGTTATAAGGATATTTAATTTGTGGCCAGTATTTTGAGCTTCAAAATTTAAATTCCATACTTTGCTGAATCTGTAATTTCAAATGCCCTTGGTTATACTCAGATATCCAGCTTTAAATGCATGCAGTTTCATTTGTGTCGGAAACCTACTGAACGCTAATGGCCTGGTTTTCATAAGTGCTGAGCATCCATAACTCCCACTGAAATCAGTGGGAGTTGGGGGTACTCAGCACATTTGCAAATAATGCCATAAGAGTGGCTTGATCACTACTCCTGAGAGCTGGAGAGATTATTTTAAACCCAACCAGATGGACACTGGGTAACTTTGAAAAGTATACAAATGGGGCTAACGTATTTAACGGTGTCCCTCAGAATACAGAATTTAACTAGAGCTGATTCACTGGTCTTTACATAATAGGTTGGAGTAATTTGGGTAACAGCTATCATTTAATAAACTGACTGAAAATATATTAACCCATACACCACTTCTTCCTTTTATTGGCTTGTTCTTGTCATAGTGCTTGCAGATTATTCCTATTTTTCAGTACAGTCATGGTTACAAATTTACACTTTGAAGGTATTCGTACCATTATTGGCAATCTATGTATCTGATATATTTTAAAGTATTTTAATTAATTTAGTTGAATGAGCGCTCTTTTGAACCAACAGCTATTGGGAGAATTGCAGAATATTTATGATTTGAACCATTAACAATATTTGCCAGGCTACTCAACAGTAGCTGAACTGAAAACTCTCCATGATTGTTCCATTTGTTAGACTGTTGATGCTAGTTCATTAAAGAGACACAGACTTTTTTTTTTTAAATTTCACCCAAAAAACACTCAAAAAAGAAGGGATTTTGTTTGAAAATGTCCATCTGTTGGTCCTGTGTTTTCTCATGTAGAATGGAATATATAGCTGTGTCCTCCTTTTGAGATTTTCTATATATAATTTATTCATGTACCATAGTAAAGTATGACTTTTTACATCTTCATACCTAACATATACTTATAAAAAGTTATTTTTTAATCCAATATCTTCCCATCTTAAGTTCACTTTTTCTAACGCCTATTTGTAATATCTAAAAATCTATCAAAAAGCAAAGCTATTTTAAGCAATAGAGCTTAACATGCACTAGTTCAACTTGCTAGTACTGTATGTACATACGTTTCCACCTCTTTCCCCTTTATGCTTCTCCAAACAGTTATGGACCCAGTTCAGGAAAACATCCCTATTCAGTGCAGAATTTAAGCATACTAAAATCAATGAGACTTAAACACCTACTTAAAGTTAAGCACATGCTTAAGTGCTGTCTGAATTGGGATCTAAATCTGTTATGCACATACCACCTTCAATGCATCACAGCAAAATAATTTTTTAAATGTTAATAAGAGTACACTGTATTTGCGTATCGACCAATGATACTTAAGAATACCTGTGGGCATCCTTAATATGGCAAAGACACTATTCGCACTATAATTGGTTCCAGGAGGCTGAATGTTTGCAGCTAATTCTCCATATGACACTTTAAAAAAAAATCATGAGTGTAAGCCTTTGGGAGATTCCTCTTGCATCTGCTGTGTCCTATAAAGCCAAATGCAAACTGAAACCAAGTTCACTTATCTTTTGACACAGTAGTTTCATGTCTAAATCTCTTTTGTGGTTTTGAAAATCTCAGCCACAATGCTGAACATCTGACATCACAGCTGCCATGGTAACAGATTTAGTCCAACAGATTTAATTAAAAAATAAAATAAAAAAGTTTAGGATTAGTCTGCTAAATGCATATTTAAACACATGCCTGATTTTCAAAAGTGGTAAGCACCCAGTAGCTCCCATCAAGATAAATTTATGACAGAACTTTAATAGAATATAGAGAGATTTTCATCACTGATATTTAGAAGGAGGTGTGCTTCTTGGGTTTTTCATATTGCATGACATTCTAGGAAGTGACACTGAATGAGATTTAGACCAGGAACACAGGTCCCAGAGATTAAGGTCCTTAAGAAACAGACATCTGTCAAGGTCTGAATCACTGGATATTTGTTAAGGTTCTCCTGGGGAACATGTTGCTTGGACAGCTGCCAAAGAAAAGATGTGATGACATGGCTGAGATGGAGACTGTATGACATGCCCTTGCCTTCAGGATACCATTGATTCCAAAGAAAAGCATGAAGGGATCTTAAACATTATGTGGCCTAGGACATGGATCCTAGGATCTGAAGGCACTGTTGAGATACGAGACAGCAACTTGTCCTGAGGATTTTAGAGACGTAGGGTGAAATCCTGACCCCATTAAAGTCAATGGCAAAACTCTTTCTGACTTTAATGGGCTCAGGACTTTACCCTAGTTTATGATCAATAGATCATTCCAGCTTCTGTCATAAGTCTAGCTCCCAGATTAACTAGTTTCTGTGTCCAAAGAAGAGATCTGTATGGATGAGTTATAAAGAAACCACGCGTGTCATTGAGTGTACTCTTTAAAGGGTGCTTCCATTAGTTGGGAATGTAAACATAATACATGGCAGAAGTAATATCACTCTTCAATCCATCACCAGGCAAGTTGTGCCAGGGAAGAGCTGCCTGACATGGAGAGCACTGGCATAAAGAAAAGAAGACAGGAGAAAAGAAAGATTTTGAGGAGAAAGTTCCACAAAAGTTAGAAAAGAGGCAACAACATGGACTATCTGCTAGCTGCTGCTTGGTCTCCAGAGGCAACCAAACTGGAGCTAAGAGTGAAATGGTTGGAACTGGCAAATGGTTTGCATTAAAAGTTCTCAAACTGCCTTTACCAAACCCCAAGAGTACCTTCAGGATTTCTAGAGGTACAAGCTCATGAAAAAGCCCACATTAACTTGCAAATATCATTGCCAAGTATCAGACTGCCAACAGAGAGAGACTTGTACAGTGTGTGTGTGTCAACTGGCTACAGCTTTTAGTAAATAGAACAGAACAAAAACAATCAGACCTAAACCAAGCCGAAAGCCTTTGCCAAACTTGACTGTGATCCATGTGCACTGGTAATCTGCTTCATTACAGGAGACTGAAACATTTGTTGATTTGTGAGATCTTACCATTGGACTGATTACCCAGGCCCCCAAAACAGTTTAATCTGATTTGCTAGGCTTTCACACAGACACTTTCCCTCCGTCCATTACAAATCCCTCTGCATGTTAGTACTCTAGGTTTAAGTCTCAACACCCTGTCCCAAGCACATGCTTGATGAGACAGTCACTTGATCCAAAACTTCTTTACAACTGCTTTTTGGGCCACCCCAACTGACAGATCCAGGATGGGAACACGAGTCCTGCGTGGATCATCAATTTTGGATTGGGATGACAATGATAAATAGGTTTGTGCAATGCCCAATTGATGCCATCAGGTGCAGCTGGTTTCTTTCCTCTTCTATGCATCTGAAAAGGGTCTAACTTGCTTTGCCAGCTTCCCTGCCATTTGCTGGATCCTCTTCTGTTTGCTCACAGATCAAGTTCTTTATTCTATTCTCTAACTTGTGGGCAAATTTGTTTCTTTGGAACAAGATACTTTGCTATGCATCATGTCTCAATTTATTCCTCTGCATATGTCCCTGCTGGAATACCTGCGAGTAGATCTTCGGGGATAGAAAATAATTTCCCCAGGGTCTTTCCATTCTAATTTGACATTTCATGGATGTTTTTTGCTAGTTTTAGCCTCTCCTAGGTTTCAGAGACATTACATACATTGCAGAAGTTAATGTGTACATATACTGAGAATATATAATAAATTGCATATATCCAGTATGTATATACACATTGTATTAAAATATATAAACACTGTACAAAGGGTTTTAAACAAATCGAAAATGTGGTTATAATTATGTATAAGAATTGTGATGCTGGAATCATATACAAAAGACAAAGAAGGAATGCACAATGAAGTATTTCTTTTTGCCACCAATAATTACATTTGCATCAGAAAAACTTTTGTCACCATCATTTATCATTTTTTAGTGATGGAAATTCATGGTTGTATGGTTATATTTTCTGTCAAATTGAGTGCCTATGGGTAGTATTAAAAATACTTGTTTTAGCTTATTAGAATATCCCTGAGAAGTCTGCAAGAAATATTAACATATACGGTTATATCTCTAGCAGTACTTAATTTACAAAGCTCATAGGATTGACAGGCAATAATGATACAACTGGCAGCCAGCCTAATCTGTGTAATGACCTGCATTTCACAGTTGTTAACACAGTTATCAGAATTAGACTATCTCCAAAAACCTATAGACAGATAGAATCATTTTCTTTTTTTTTTTAATTCAGCATGTTACCTCTCAAGAACAGCAACCCTGGATGTTATTTTAATGTGGTTTTCCTAGCTGACAGTACTGGAGCTTTTAATAAGGTATAAGTCACAGTGGCAATACTTTCTTTAAGGGCTCTAGCCTGCAAACACTTATGCAGTCTCAATTCATAATCAAGCTCTGAGAATCTAATGCATATGAGAATTCAAATACAATTCTTTATACCAAAATCAATTTCAGAATGTACCAATATGTACAAACATATTGGAAGGGTAGGTATGTTCAAGCTATTAAATAGAAAATAATAGGAATATGAAGGGCATTGAGTAAAATTTATGATTGTAAGACACTAAAATATAGAACCAGGACCATGTTTTTAACTTGTTCATATAAATCCTCTGAACCTTTTCTTCATTCCAAGTTATTTAGTTTCTTCATGAGGCTGTGAATTATTTGAATCATTAGGACTTCACCTGACAATATTATGCAACGTTCCCCTCCTACGTTTACCGTACAGATTCGTGTGTTAACAACTCAGTCATTTTTATTTAAAAAAAACTTTAAAGTTTCATGGCTCCAAATTGTACAGTTTTTAAATTTCCATAGAAATGAATGTAATATTTTAGTGTATATCAAAAAGCTTCTTATTCAAACGCCATGTATAGTCTTATCTGAATGTTAAATATTTTCAGGCTCCTAATTAAATATTTATTTGGAATTTTAGAAGTAAGAGATGGAAAAATCCTACAGTATTCGGTTCCATTCCCACACCCTGCCATTGCAAAGAGTTCTCTATAGTACATCTTCTAGCTTTTTGGCCACTCTAGAGTTAAAATCTATGGTACTTTGACCACTTCCTTTGAGAGACCAGACCATAGCTTATTGCACCTCACTGTAAAGAATTTCCCCAGATAGCTCAAATTTTCATTTTCTTCATTTCATCCAATCACTCCATATTATACTTCTCTATCGTTGGCATTTACATCCTTCAAATAGTACTGGACCATTTCCATATGGCCTCTTAGACCACTGTTTCCAGAGCAGTCAGCCAAAACCTTGACTCACTACATGAACTTTATAGAGATCGGGGGGAAGGAGCATAGGAAAGAAAGGAGAAAGTAAAACCTATGCTATCTAGATACAATTGAAATTCCTGAAAGGCACTCCATAACTGGCTATTTTAGTAAATGGAAAAGGTCAGTGCAACCTTCAAATGAAATACAAGAGTGTACATTAGCATGTCATGGTTTAGTCATTCAAACATATATAAAACGGTTGATATTTTTTGTATAAAGTGAACCACCTCTGTTTCTCCCTCTCTGAATTATATGTTATAAACATTAGGAAACAAAGCTATTTCTAGGAATAGCTGATAGTTAATAATAATCAACTGGCACACTAAATTTAACCTGAATTTCATTAAAAGGTTTTCCATACAATCCAAGCTAAGAATTTACATTTTTATGTTCAGTTTTTGAAGTGCAACAGCATGTCCAATATCTATTACAATTTTTTCCACTTAAAAAGTCATTTCCTGGGGATTAAACTGTTAAACAATCAGTTCTTTTATGAGGCTATTTCTAAAGATACTTGAAATTCAGAAATCTATACTACTACTTTCTTTTTGCTTATTTTGATTTCTTTGCAATCAGTGGCAGCATATACAGCACTATATTCCTTACTCTCTAGACAATTTAATTAAAGGGAAATCCCTTTAGAAAAAATATATCAGAGTTTTTACCATGCATTACATTTCAGGTGGAATCAAGAAGGTGCTTCACATAGCAAAAAGATGTTTGAATTTTGGAAGGAGCATGCTTTCAATTCTGCTTGGATTTCAAAAACTGACATGTTGATTGACTATGTCCAATCAAAACATTGTTGCAAAGTGGCATGTGCAAAGCAAAAGACAGTTGCATTAAGGTTGCTTTGTTTGCTTTTTGTTGTAATAAACTGATACACAAGTGTATGAATTACACCTACCTGTCCTATTGCTCTCTCTCAAAAACAAAGTTGTAAAATGTAGAATTAATAAAATTCTGAGATTTAATACAGCATATTTTTCCTGTCACTATTATTCCCAGGGGTCTTACTTTTTATATCAGTCTTTGTAAAGATTACTGCAGCAATTTGTGCCCTGAAGCCACCATTCCTTCAAGTCTTGCTTGACAATGCTATGCAAGTTTATAGTGTTAGTAAATACGATATTATGATGGAGATAATTAGGAGGTTGTAAATAAATGTAATATGCAACTTAAAGTCTGAGGGTGAAACAGGGACAGCAAAGCAAAATATAGCTGTAACAAATTACTTTATTGTTTAATAGAGTGGGCTATATAAATCACAATTTTACTAAAGTATGGGAAAGCTATACTAATTTCTAAAGATGCAGTATTGCTTTTCAATATGCATTAAATAGTTTCACCCAAGACTGCAGATCCAGTATCTGCTCTGGAAAAGATATGGCTCTAAAGTTTTGACCTATTGCCTTAAACATGGCAAAAGAAAACAAGTAACTTCTCTAGGAGAGAATGGAATCTTCAGAGTGAAAAAGATTTAACTGCAACATATTTGTGGTTGTTGAACCTCTATTCAGAAATGGAACAAGACTTTGTCTCAAGTGCACTGCTACTAATTTTCTAAAAATAATTCATCCAGTAAAAAAAGATATACCTAAAGCAGGTCTAAAGCAAATTTAAATGCAAAGAGATTTAAATGCAAAGAGATCTGTACAATTGGAATAAATATTTATCTCACAAGGAGGTTGAAGGCTTAATCACTTAATGTTTGTGAAGTTCTTTGAAATCCTTGGATGAAAGGTGTTATATGGGTTCTAAGTACTTTTATTACTATTTACTGCTTAGTTTTGGTTAGTATTCACACTGCCTATACATCAAAGAGATGTCAGGAGCTGTAACCTAGGTGTTTGTACTCTGTACTAACACGCAGGAGACCTAGGTTCAATTTCTTAGGTGAAATCCAAACCCTAAGGAAATCAGTTACTCCCATTAAGTACAATTGGATCAGGATTTTACCCTTATTTCTTTACAGATTTTTAGAAAAAACACAAGTATCCTCTCTGAGCCTCTCAAATCACTAGGGTTGTGCAATTCTTTCTTTAGTTCAGAAAAAAGACAAGAACCCAGCCACCTCTAATTTCAGCCAAGAGAAGATATTTGACTTCCTTCTATGATGCATCTGCTCTCCATCTGCCTGAGAAAAAGGCCTGGAAAAAGTTCCTTGTACCAGGATGGCAGGGCTCTCTCCTGACCAGTCTGTCAGCAGGTGTTAAAACCCTGACTAAGGATGCTGAACTTCTGCCACTCACATATGCCAGGTGTGTTTCATTAACTCCATTGGGAAGAGAAGGGAGTTGGGAACCACTGTTTATGATGAGGGTACTAAGAAGCTAGGCCATAGAAGGATTCTTGAGGGAAACCCCAGCAAGCGTCACGCTGAAGGAAGAAGTTTAGGTTATTGTTTATGTTATTGTTTATGCTGTCATTGTTTGTAAGGTACCAATAAAGCCAAATCATTGGAGAGTGGAAGGGGTGAGTTTGGAGTAAGGAACTATGTGCTCTGCTGAGGAGAGGGTAAGGATTTTGCCTGTTCACAATCCTTAAAATGGGTTTCCCACATTTCTGTGCTGAGTTACACACCAAACACGCTTAAAGCTTCACAATTCAGTTGTTATCAACAATAATTATAGGCATATAATTAACTGCTTTCTAACATATAGGTGTTCATAAAGCTATTCCCTGAGTCTTAGTGGATTCTTTCTGGTTTTCATCTTTGGAAATGAAATATGACCACTATTGTAAAATCATTCCTGCATCAAAACAAAGAGTTACAATTCTTTATTATCGGGGGGGGGAGGGAGGAAGTCTTGCATGTACATAAAATAGTTTCTCACACCACTGGACCCTTTCCTCATTTTCCACAGCTATGAATGCAGAAAACCAATAGAAAAAGCATTAAAGGGAGTAAAGAATATTTCAAGTGAAGATCATCTTTAATTTATCAAGGGAATGCAGAAGTAAGTTTTAAGAGAAAATACACTTCAACTCAGTAGAGCACTAAGGTTTATGACTTTGGATCTGTCCCCAAATCAATTTCCCACCCACTTCCCCCATCTCATGAGGGTTTTAGTCAAAGACAAAACTCATTGTGGAAAAAGTTGCTGAAAGTGAAGGATTAATTTTATACGGAAAAACTTTAATGAATAAAATGATGATCACTGCTACTCAAACAAAGTTTATATAATAATGGTCATACTAGATCAGACCAAAGGTCCATCTAGCCCAGTATCCTGTCATCCCACAGTGGCCAATGCCAGGTGCTTCAGAGGGAATGAACAGAACAGGTTATCATCCAGTGATCTATCCCCTGTTGCCCTTTCCCAGCTTCTGACAAACAGAGGCTAGGGACACCATCCCACCCCCCCTGGCTAATAGCCATTGATGAATCATAGAATATCATGGTTGAAAGGGACCTCAGGAGGTCATCTAGTCCAACCCCCTTCTCAAAGCAGGACCAATCCCAACTAAATCATCCCAGACAGGGCTTTGTCAAGCCTGACCTTAAAAACTTTTAAGGAAGTAGATTCCACCACTTCCCTATGTAACCCATTCCAGTGCTTCACCACCCTCCTAGTGAAAAAGCTTTTCCTAATATCCAACCTAAACCTCCCCCACTGCAATTTGAGACCATTACTCCTTGTTCTGTCATCTGCTACCACTGAGAACAGCCTAGAGCCATCCTTTTTGGAACTCCCTTTCAGGTAGCTGAAAGCAGCTGTCAAATCCGCCCTCATTCTTCTCTTCTGCAGACTAAATAATCCCGGTTCCCTCAGCCTCTCCTCACAATTCATGTGCACCAGCCTCCTAATTATTTTTGTTGCCCTCTGCTGGACTCTTTCCAATTTTTCCACATCCTACTTATAGTGTGGGGCCCCAAACTGGACACAGTACCCCAGATGAGGCCTCACCAACGCCGAATAGATCATGTCCCTCGATCTGCTGGCAATGCTCCTACTTATACAGCCCAAAATGCCATTGGCCTTCTTGGCAACAAGGGCACACTGTTGACTCGTATCCAGCTTCTCATCCACTGTATCCCCTAGGTCCTTTTCTGCAGAACTGCTGCCTACCCACTCGGTCCCTAGTCTGTAGCGGTGCATGGGATTCTTCCATCCTAAGTGCAGGCCTCTGCACTTGTTCTTGTTAAACCTCATCAGATTTCTTTTGGCCCAATCCTCTAATTTGTCTAATGGAACTATCCTCCATGAATTTATCAAGTTCTTTTTTGAACCTTGTTATAGTCTTGGCCTTCACAAAATCTCTGGTAAAGAGTTCCACAGGTTGATTGTACATTGTGTGAAGAAGTACTTCCTTTTGTTTTAAACCTGCTGCCTGTTCATTTCATTTGGTGAAATTAAACTACCGTACTGATTTGTTGAATCATCATCAATGAGACATATAGTCACATAAAACTGCTAGGGAATGTTGAGAGTCAAAATATAATCAGCTTTGTAATTATTTAGGCTTTAAGACAGCCAGTTTAAAAGTACTTGCTTAGTACATACTGAAATCTTTGTTAGGGCTGAACAGCTAGAAGGAGGCAGGGAGACCATTTTGTTTCACACAATGTGTCACTCACTAATGAAAATACTGTATTGTGATCTTAATATGATCACCCCAGAGAATTATAGAAACAAAGCAGAATTGATACAATAGAACACAAACCAAAATAATTAATTAAAAGCCAAACAAATAACATTTTAACTAAGGTTTTTTAAACAGTCAGATACTATGAGTTTCTAATGTGAAACACTAGAGAATTCTACCATCAAGAAGCATAAAAAAAAATAAAGGATTTGACACCAAATATCAGGTCAGAATAAAAGTTTTTTTTAATAGGGCCACACTCTACATTAAGGTTCCATTTACAAATGGTTTATAAAGAGTTAAAAATTGATAGATAGATGCATGTTACAGACATGAGTAGTACATGTTACATAGATGGTTATAAGCACTTGAATAGAAAGTATTACAGATGGTTATAAGCAATCTTTTGATCACCTGGACTCTATAAAAAATTAACTAATCACTTATCAAAGCATCAATTAATCATCTATTTGCTCTTTATAAACAAGCTTAATATAAAGTGTGGCCTTTTAAGGCTTGATATGTTAGGGAACACAAAGTATAGAAAATCACCTCCGGAACTTGGGATATATAATATGGAGTCTTGTATATAATTAAAAACTGTACAATCAATGTTTTTCAAGAGAAGCTGTATAATAAAACAGTTTTGTCCATTTTACAGTACTACCTGCAGAATTGTGTTACAAGTGGAGATGATTTAGGAATCATCCAGAAGGAATACCAGCCAATAAAGAATTTAAAATATTCAGACCTAAAGTATTACTATTTTTAATTTCTGTACATTAGCACCATGAATGTGATGAGCCGTAAGTGTGAACCAGAGAAATCTAAACCAGATGAGTCAAAAGCCAAAGCAGGAAAATCTCTGTTGATGAGAATAGGAATTTTTAATTACTCTGTACTTGATTCTTCCACCCTCACATTCTGTAGTGTATTTGCTCAGGAGTAGTCACGCTGAAATCAATGGGACTCCTAGTATAGTTAGATGTTACTCAGTGTGAAGATGGATGGCAGACTCAGTTAACCAGGGCCAGGAGCTCACCCTCAGGCCCTTTGCTAATATGCTTCTCAATAAATAAATTACTGAATTATAGAAATGAAGGGCTGTAAGGCACCTCAAGAGGTCATCTAGTGTGGGGTAGTCAATACGTGGACTGGGGACCACATCCGGACCACGAGACACTTTTGAATAGACCATAACATATTTTTATTTACTTATTATCATTATTGTCATTATTTTTGTATTATTTTCTCTGGAGTCTAGACCTTGACCAAGAAATTTGGACTTTGACAAAAAATAATTGATTACTCCTGATCTAGTGCACCCCCTTGAACTGCATAATGAACAGCAAATGGAACAAAAAATCACAATGTAAAAGTAACCATTTGGGCCATCAAAATGACTCTTTATTATACTATTACCCCACAGTAAGCTTCAGAAAGCTGTAAGTCTCCCAGTTTGGGACCTTAATTGGCCTGATTTGGCATTTCTCTTCATTTTGTTTGTTTCAGTTCCAAATGATCTGATTGCTCATTCAGGAAATTAGAGATTTAATAAATGGTAACATTTGCAACTACAATTAATATTTGGTTGAAAAATTTTAACCTTCAAAACTGAAGTATGCTTTTAAAAAAATCAAGCTCTAGATTAGTAAGACTGCAGAAACTCAGATACAGAGTTGAGTGTATTAGTGCCATAGATATTAGTATCAGACCCAAATGAAGCATGCTGCTGCAAAGTGGAATCTCATAAATACTGAAAAGAAGCAGGCCAAGAATAAAAACCTGATGTAGTTCACAATTCAAGGAGATGAGTAACTGCCCCAGTAATATGGTAAATCTATTAGTAACTACAAGTCACACAGACAGTCCCCATGGATTCAAGTCACAAAACCTACATTTATAGGAAGAATATTTGCAGGAGAAGCTTATCAAGAATGAAAATCCTTATAATGAAAACCTACAGAGTCAGAGAATAAATTACCATAAATGCTTTATATTTCAGTTGTATGGATAATAATACTGATATGAACTTGATTCCCTCCCCACTCAACTCTTCCCAAATATCCCACATGACATTTGTTCCTCTAGCTGAGAATGAATGGGGGTTTTACCCACTCCACACTCATATGTCTCATTTGGTTTTTTGTTTGTTTTATTATTTTTACTACTGAAGACTTCATCTTTGAAACAATGGAAATCATTTTGTTTAATTTGTTCTTTTTTTTTTGTTCTATAAATCTCAGAAAAGAGACATTTGACAGGGAAAGTATGTGTTGATTTTTTTTTCTCACAATCATTTCAGGAATCTTAAAAATATTCTTTTGGGGCTTATTCCTATGCTTGACAGAATTTTCCAAATACATAATTTAGGTCTCCATTTATAAAATATGTAGAGGATACATTATGTAAAATAATCTCCATGAAGAAAGAGCGCTAACCATCACTGTCAAAGCCTTTAAAATTGTGAAATAATTGCAATTTTGTGATGTACGGTGAAAGATTAATAACGTTCTCTTTTCTGCTACTCTATTTGCTAAGTATTCAACAACCATATTTGAATTGCAGAATTGATTCTTTGCTTAGTTCTGAAAGCATCAAACCTCTGATCAATCACAGTGGAAACAGTCTATTCAGTTGTCAATGACACCCTTTCTCATATTAAAATATTTTTAAAATCTCTGTAGTAAACATTCATCTTAGGCAGGGGAGAAAAATTTTCATCATTTGCTCATAGGTATGTAAAATTTCAAATTTGGTTATTTATCAAGCAAATGTGGTTGTTTTAAATTTTGGGCTGTGCTCTCATTCTCTCAAGTAAATAAAAAATAAACACTTGCTGAGATTGTCTAAAGGCATCTCTCTGCATTGTTTGGGTTGGGTTCTGATTTATCATCAGGGTTTCCCATCCCAATTCTATTTTGTGCGTCTGAATCCCACTTGGCCCTGTAAATGTAGTCTGATCCTCAATTTAATGTAAATTATAAAGTCACTGCTACCACCAGAGAAAGATGAAAGAGTGTCAGCACTGAGACTATGTAATGTAATTTATATTAAATTCAAGCAAATATTTTAATATTTAAATAATATGATGGATGTCGTCCATCTGGTTTGAAGTCTAGATCTGATCATGTAAAATTTCATGATAATTTTGCAAGTCTTATTTGGTGTCATGCCCTCAGTCTGTGTTCAGTATTTACCCAGGCTTGTCAATCTGTTTTGGAACAACAGTTGTCTTTAGGCTGCCATCTTTTTACTCCTCCTATCTAACCAAATTTATTCGTGGCATAAGCAAACAATATTTTTATGTCTCCTCTGTTATGACAAACACTCCAGATATAATGATACTTAGATGCCACAATGATAAGTGGCACAGATTTACAATATGTTAGATAAGTAGGTATTTGTCTCTCATGTAACTGCTGTAATTAATGTAGTTCAAAGTGTTGCTCCATTTTCTTTTTCTACCATAATGAAAACCAAGTTCTAAAATTCAAATGGAAAATTAAGTCACTAAACTATTTGTCACAAAATAACTAAGGAAATAGGATATGCAGAACTACTAAGAGAAACTGTGGCATATTATTCAGAGTAGCAGCCGTGTTAGTCTGTATTCGCAAAAAGAAAAGGAGTACTTGTGGCACCTTAGAGACTAACAAATTTAATAACAAATTTAAATTTGTTAGTCTCTAAGGTGCCACAAGTACTCCTTTTCTTTTTGTGGCATATTATGACTCACAAATTGGTATACGTAGTGAAGTGCATATCAACAAATGGGGTAAATGAGAAATCACTGCCTTGACAGCTTGAGAAAAGAGGAGGAAGTTCATATTATAAATAAATTAAGAGATAACCTGAAAATCTGCACAAGTAACCATAAATCACCTAAATGTACAGAAACCAAATATTTAGGTCATGTTAACAAATTTGTATCACTCAGATAATCCCTCTAGTGAGTCACAGCTAGATGCACATCTTGAATACATTTCTTTCAATTCAAATCCTCTCTTCAGAGGAAAGGTATATTCTGAAATAGAAATGTACATCTGAAGCAGTTCAGACGAGAAGATATTTCTTAAGTCTCAGGAAAACTTTAGGTTCTGTGACTTCACCCTCAAATTTTATAGGCCTTTCCAAACAATTTCATACTAAAACATCCATTCTAAGAGCTCTTTTCCTCCTCCCTGACCTTTTAGTTTGCCCTATTTTCTATTTCTAGATCCAAATAAAGACACACTCACCCTGTAGCTCTTATCCTACTTCTCTTTTTATGGTAACATGGATATGAGCATTTAATAAAAAAATAGCTGTCAAGAGATTAGAGAAAATTTTACTCATTTCATTACTCTCTGACTAATTAGAGATAAACAGTAAAAAAGCTCATTAGGATACTATCTGTGGACTTATAGCAACACTTTAAGTCGAATAATTACAGTGTCATTTGATGTGCAAAAAACCTGCAAATACTGAATGGAACTTTCCATGGGCAATACTAAAGAATTGGACTTTGTCCTATTTCTTCTCAGCTAGATTAAAGCCATCCATCATTTCCCGGTAGCATCAACAATCTATAGGTTTAAAATCACAGCTCCATTTAGAATTTGCAGATGAAAAAGACGGGGCTACTGCCCCCTCTTTTATTTGCAATATAGATTTAACCGCTGGGCTCAAGACTCTCCAAATACAAAAGACATTAAAACATAGAGAAAACAATTACTAACAAACCACCCTTTTTCACAAACCTGATTGTCTTTCACCTTTATTCTTGACACAACCAACTACAAACTCAATACGATTCCTTATTTCCAAAATAAATGCAGCAAAAATGAGAAACTGTTCAATGAATTTTCAAAAGTTCTGTAAATAGGTGTGTGTTCAGAGACCAGTAGATAACTCAGCTATTTTACTTATCCAGCTTAAATCTGGACCTGTAGCTGTTGCCCACCCTGAATGCTACTATCTTAAGGGTATGTCTACACTGGCAGAGTTATATCGTTGGCAGTTATAGCGCCGCTCAGAGAGTGCTGAAGGGAAACCGCTGTTGTGTGTTCACACTGTTAGCTTCCTGCGCAATTGCGTGTTCACGCTTGCGGCACTTGCAGCGGTGTTCGGAGCGGTGCCCTTTGGCAGCTGACAGACCATCTCTTCCTCTTCTGTCGCTAAGAGTTGTGGGAAGGCGGAGGAAGTCGTTGGGCATCCTTGGTCCTGTCCCAATGTCCCATGATGCATTGCTTCACAACCCAGCAATCCCTGTGCTTCCATCTGCATTTGGCGCCATCTTTCAACTTCTGTATACTGCGTGCTCTGCCTCTTCGGTCTGCAGGAAGAGATCCCGCACTGTTGACCAATATGCTGCTCACTTTCACTAACACGTCACAAGTGGCAGTGGAGTTATTCCTTAAACTACAAAGGCAAAAGGAATTCGACACTGATCTCCCCACACGTAGTAGCTACGACACGAGATTGCTTGTGGCATTCACGGAGATGCTGACCACAGTGGAACACTGCTCTTGGGCCTGGGAAACTAGCACTGAGTGGTGGGATCACATCATCATGCATGTCTGGGATGATGAGCAGTGGCTGCAGAACTTTCAGATGAGGAAAGCCACATTCATGGGACTGTGTGATGAGCTCACCCCAGCCCTGCGATGTAAGGGCACGAGAATGAGCTGCCGCCCTGCCGTGCCGTTGGAGAAGAGCCTGGCAATTGCACTGTGAAAGCTGGCTACTCCAGACTGCTACCAATTGGTCGCTAACCAGTTCGGAGTGGGAAAGCCGACCACTGGCATCGTGTTCATAGAAGCGTTCAGGGCCATTAATCACATCCTGCTCCAAAAGACCGTGACTCTGGGCAATGTACGTAACATAGTGGATGGCTTTGCACAAATGGGCTTCCCTAACTGTGAAAGGGCGATTGATGGCACGCACATTCCAATTCTGGCACCAGACCACCTTGCCACTAAGTGTACATTAATCGGAAGGGGTATTTCTTAATGGTTCTCCAGGCACTTGTGGATCACTGTGGGCATTTCACAGTCATTAATGCTGGCTGGTCCAGAAAGGTGCATGACGCACACATCTTTTGGAATACTGGCCTGTTCAGGAAGCTGCACGCAAGGACTTTCTTCCCGGACCAGAAGATCACCGTAAGGGAAGGCGAAATGTCCATTCTGATCCTGGGAGATGCTGTTTACCCCTTAATGCCATGGCTTATGAAGCCATATCTGGGGAACCTTGACACCAGCAAGGATCGGTTCAACAACAGGTTGAGCAAGTGCAGAATGACTGTTGAGTGTGCTTTTGGCCGTTTAAAGGCCTGTTGGCGCTCCTTATGTGGGAGGCTGGACCTGACGACGATATTCCTATGCTTATAGCCATGTGCTGTACGCTCCATAATATTTGTGAAGGGAAGGGGGAGCGCTTCACTCAGGCTGGACTGCCGAGACTCAGCACCTGGAGGCTGAATTTAAACAGCCAGAGACCAGGGCTATTAGAGGGGCGCAGCATGGGGCCATAAGGATCAGGGATTCCTTGAGGCAGCAATTTGAAGCTGAAATCAACTAATACTTGTTGCTATGCTTGGAAGTGCAGTGTTTGTAATGCTAGGAGGTGATTGAGATTGGTGCAGACAATGCACTATGAAGGTTTAAGAAAATTGCCGGTTGCTTTGCATGGCTCTGTTTGCTTTCAATTAATGGAATAAAGATTGCTTTCAAACCAAAACAATTATTTTATTAAAAAACAACAATCAGAGGAGAGAGACAAACAAAAAAACACATCAGCACTGTGGGGGATGGGGGAAGGGAGGGTCCTAAGAGGAGATGGGGTCCTGGGATGGTTAAAGATTTGTTTCAGAGTAGCAGCTATGTTAGTCTGTATCTGCAAAAAGAAAAGGAGTACTTGTGGCACCTTAGAGACTAACAAATTTATTTGAGCATAAGCTTTCGTGAGCTACAGCTCACTTAGCTCATGAAAGCCTATGCTCAAATAAATTTGTTAGTCTCTAAGGTGCCACAAGTCCTCTTTTTTTTTTTTTTTTTTTTTTAAAGATTTGTGTATGTCCAGGTATCATATGCAACCTTGTCTTTTGGAGTACAGTGCAGCGGGTACTGTACTTCAGCAGGGCTAAACTGCGGAGGGACAGGTGTTGAGTGCAGTGAGTACTGGGAGTCCACAGGGCTGGACTATGATGGGGCAGGAGTGGAATGCAGCAGGTACAGACTGGAGCCAGGAGGTTGATAAGAGTGTGTTGGCGGTGTCTGGAGGGCGGAGGGGAAAAAGTTTTTCAACAGTGGCTGCAGAGGAGGGCAGGCGCGGAGCTGCTTGATTTGCAGTGCTAGTAGCGCTTGGAGTGTGTCCACTTGGCTCTTCATAATGTGTAAGAGCCACTCCGTGGCTTCATTCTGGTGTGCTGCATTCTCCTTTCGGTCCCTCTTCTCGCTGTCCCACCACTCTTTCAGTTCTTATTTTTCGACTGTGGAGTGCATCATAACATCAACAGAAAGTCCTTTTTAGTTCTTCGTGGGCGCTTTCTAATTCTGCGCAGATGTACAGCTGGCAACAACAAAGATGGAGGCTGGGTTCCCAAGGTCATATCTGTGAAGCCAAAATGCAACATTTTACAGAAGCAGTATTGTTTGCAACACACAGACCACTGATTCAGTGATTTAAAACACAGCTACTATTCACATACCTATCACTAACTGGTTGACCCAAGGCAAGCACACATGAGCCACAAGACCCACAAAATGGTGAGTAACTGCAGGGGCAGGGGAAATCAGTGTTCTAGGACTGTACTGTACACTGGGCACATTGCTCTTGGGGAGAGCCAGCACTGTAGGGGGGGACCTTATAATCATTACTGTTTCCACATTTTCCACAGTCTGTGTTCATTATGAAAGATATCTCGCTGCTGAGGGTGAGCAGCGAATCAAGGGAGGGTCTTCTCTAAAACTGTTGCTTCCGTCCTGACCCTTATGCAGCTCGCCTGTGTGCAGCAGTGGTTCCACACCTAGTGATGGCAGAGTGGCGTGGAAAAGTTACCCTTAATGGGGCAAGAAACAAAGCAGCTCTGCCAAAGAATCTGCAGCAGCGGATTGCCAAGTATCTCCATGAGAGTTTCATGGAGATCTCTGAGGCAGATTCCTGTCAAGTGAGGGAGTCAATCAACACCCTGTTCCGCTGCTCAGACTAGGCATGTGGTGGTACGCGCATCATACAGACACAAGCTTGCTTTCTGCAACCCTCCTGCCCCCAACAACTTGCTTCAGTGATTCCCAAAATCAAAGCCACTTACCAGGGGCCTCCTCTCCTGTTTGTGCTTCATCAAGCGCCGACAGCTTTGACTGGCCAGCCTCCTCTGGAGTAGAGAAGAGCTCCTGGCTGCATGCATCTCTGACCTCCAAGTCATCCTCTGGATCCCCCTCCACATCCTTGTCCAAGATTTCCTCCCCCTGGCTTGGTCCACTCTTGACTGGCATGTGAGCCACAGAAGTATTCACAGCGGCCTTCGCAGTGGAGGTGGGGTCGCTGCTGAGTATCGTGTCCAGCTCTTTGTAGAACCGGCAGCTCGTGGGCGCAGCACCGGAGCGTCGGTTTTCCTCCTGCACCTGGTGGTAGGTGTTCTGCAGCTCCTTCACTTTGAGCCTGCGCTGCAGTGTGCCCTGGTCATAGCCCCTTTCTGTCATGCATTGTGAAATCGGTCCATAGGTGGTATAATTCCTACGGCTAGAGCGCAGCTGGGACTGCGCAGCCTCCTCTCCCCAAATGCTGATGAGGTCCAGCAGCTCGGCATTGCTCCAAGCGAGGGATCGCCTAGTGTGTGGAGCAGGCATGGGCACCTGGAAAGATATGCTGAGATCACTGCACGCGTCACCGAGCAAACAGGAAGGGGACTTTCAAAATTCCCAAGGAATTTAAGGGGTGGGGCTCATGGTTGGTCACCTGAGGATAGGGCAGTAGAATTCAAACCAATGACCAGAGTGGTGAGAACAGGCATTGTGGGATACCTCCCGGAGGCCAATCGCAATGCTGTAATCGATCAGGGTGTCTACAGTGGCACTGTGGTGCTGTAGCCCTGGCACAGAAAGCTGTATGCCTCTCCTCAGGGTGGTATTTTTACAACGCTGCAACTGTGCAGTTTTGACGCACTAAGTGGCTTGACAGTGTGTACACCTTGGGAGTTACAGCACAGAAAGCTGCTTTACTGCACAGAAACTTGCCAGTGTAGACAAGGCCTAAGAATCTAGACTGATAAAGGAACCATGAATAATGGGTAGTCATCCTCATGGCAAATCCCAAAGGGACGTTGCCTCCTTGCAGATTTTGCACCACACATATCAATCTCAAGCTAGGTCCTTAAGGTGGTCTGACTGGATGTTCAGTTTATGTCTGTCTCTGATGATCTTATTACACCACCCAAGTTTTTGGCACCCGTATGATCACCCGTGAACAATAGATAGACCAGGTTTTTTACTGTTGTTGTTACTCATTATAGCCAAATTTAATTCTGAGGTCACAAATCTTGCCAGCAAACTAGACTGCTTATTTTGAAAGAAATAAAAATCAGTGGAGGAGAAGAACACAGTAGATGTGATACTGCCTATATGGAAGAGTAAAGCAAATTAGCCTGGTTAGAAGAAACGTCACGTGGCCAAGGGGCAAATCAAAGAGCTCCTGTGAAGTCATTTGTTTAGGGCCCAGTTGCAAAGGTCCATATTGAACGTGTGACACTGTGTGTGACTTACTTAAACTCTTATGCCATGTAAACTGCGAAGAGTTGACTCCATGGAGAATGAAGAGAGACAGAATACATGGTATGTCTGGAGGATGTGATGGAGATTTCTTGTTAAGCAGGAGGAATGGGAGCTCTGCAATGTGTTGCAGTCAAAGGCAAGACAAAGGGGAAGTCAACCTGATTTCCTTGGGGCTAAGGTTATTATTCCCTCACAACTCTCAGTCAACATTAGGCAACTTGTATTCAACATTACATGGCACTGGAGCATGAGAAGTGAACTAACAACTGCTGGAACATCCTATGGCTGCTGGTTTGACAATGCCATAAATATAAAGGGAAGAGTAAACACCTTTAAATCCCTCCTGGCCAGAGGAAAAACCCTTTCACCTGTAAAGGGTTAAGAAGCTAAGACAACCTCGCTGGCACCTGACCAAAATGACCAATGAGGAGACAAGATACTTTCAAAGCTGGGGGAGGGGGGACAAAGGGTTCTCTCTTTGTCTCTGTTATCTTTGGCCAGGACCAGAGCAGGAATGCAGGTCAGAACTCCTGTAAAGGGTTAATAAAGCAATCGAGTTAGATATGCATTGGATTCTGTTTTGTATAAATGGCTGATAAAATAAGTTGTGCTGAATGGAATGTAGATTCCTGTTTTTGTGTCTTTTTGTAACTTAAGGTTTTGCCTAAAGGGATTCTCTATGTTTTGAATCTGATTATTCTGCAAGGTATTTACCATCCTGATTTTACAGAGGTGATTCTTTTACTTTTTCTTCAATTAAAATTCTTCTAAGAACCTGATTGCTGAAACTGTGTCATCTTATGTTTTTGTCTAGCACAGTGGAGCCTTGATCCAAACTGGGGTTTGTGGGTGCTACAACAATATAAATATTATGGTCCTGGTCCTGTAAAGACTTACACATTTTGTAACAGGACAGCCTGCCTCCCAAGTGCCTCTAGTGGCCAGGGGTGCCTCTGCAGCACCCTGCCTCTCTTTACCCTCTTCAGGGCTCCTTAAGAACTCCACAAAGGCATCTGTGTGTGTAAACACCCCTCTTTAGGTCTGGATTTATCAACACAGAAGTTCAGTCTGGGTGGTCTGTAGTGAGGAACAATCAATGTATATGTTTGAAAAACGAGAAGACCACAAATTACTAGAAATTACTTTTAAAAATGTTGGGGGTGGGAGTAAGTGTAATTGGATCCCTTGCTACATTTTAAGTCGCTAGATGTTTTGTGGCACCATGAAGTTCCAGACAATTCTGTCACTCCACAGTGCAGTTGTTACTGCAAGTCTAAAACACAAAGGAGGAATCCCTTTTACATAATTCTTTTCTTGGCCTCTGAAAGAATGAGGGGCAATCCACCACCAACCACCTCCTCCTACTAGCCGGAGAATGGCTGCCCAATCCGTTTACTTTCTGGAATCATCTTTGGGGACAGATTATGATGAACAGTATTAAAGTCATATTTCATAGCAAGCAAAACTGTCCCACTTCCCATACTAAGGCAGGTTCTTCCTGTATCATGTATGGAAATATTAGGAATTGGTGCCTTTTCTCACCTATAACCTGAAGCCGTATATATTTCTGACATCTCTAGATAAATAAAAATCAAAATTTTCTCTTTTACCCTTTTTGGTATTAAACTTCCTTTAGGATAACTATGAAATAAAAGAATTACAGTTAGCTGAAGTTTAGTTAGTTTGGTGGAAATATATCTGTGTTGTACAGAAAGGCCCTGACTAGCAAAGAAAAGAAAGGCCTCAAAATCAACAAGTTATAAGGCCAGAAGGAATGAAGTAAGGAGGATGTCTGGTTCAAAGAACAAATAATGAGATATGGGAAAGTTTCTAAAAACAATGCCTCCTCTGATAGGAGTGACTGCAGATGGTTTTACATAAGACAGAAAGAATCTGTCTTAAAATGAGCCACATGGCCCTTCCCATCCCACACACCAAGATTAAATTAATTGATCTTTAAATATGCATGGTAAATAGGTCTAATGGCCTGTGATGGGATGTTAGATGGGGTGGGATCTGAGTTACCCAGGAAAGAATTTTCTATAGTATCTGGCTGATGAATCTTGCCCATATGCTCACGGTTTAGCTGATCGCCATATTTGGAGTCGCGAAGGAATTTTCCTCCAGGGCAGATTGGAAGAGCCCTGGAGGTTTTTCGCCTTCCTCTGTAGCATGGGGCATGGGTTGCTTGCTGGAGGATTCTCTGCTCCTTGAAGTTTTTAAACCACGATTTGAGGACTTCAATAGCTCAGACATAGGTGAGAGGTTTTTTGCAGGAGTGGGTGGGTGAGATTCTGTGGCCTGCATTGTGGAGGAGGTCAGACTAGATGACCATAATGGTCCCTTCTGACCTTAGTATCTATGAATCTATAAAGCTTATGTGAACCCAGGTGTAGGTGGAAAAACCATTGGGCAGCAAGAAGAAGGGGAGGAAAGGCGGTTATAAACCTTATCTGGATTAAGACTGGAAATAAGGCTGAACTGTCTCAAATTTGGTTTTTAGTTGAAATCAGTAATTGGCAATGACAACATCTGATTGCTAACGGGTATAAAAAAGTAAACTCTTGCTCATACCTGCCTGACCACATTGGAGTCAACCAACATGGGTCTATGCACCCCGGTGTTAGCTTGTTTGTAAGTATCTTGATCAAATGTTTATAAATGTTTTGTTACTGTTTGAATGTAGTAAATTACTTATTATTTGGGCCTTCTAGGCATGATTAGAGCAATTGTATAAGTGCCATTTGGCCTTTTGATTTAATAAAGAAATGTACGGTTAAATTAGTGTTTGGTGGTTTCCCATATTAATAATTTAAAATATTAATAATTCCAACACTTCATATAAACTAATCATTTTTGTAACCCTTAATATACACCCACATCATTACTCTTCTTTGAACCATTCTCTTTTCTTCTATACTTCTCCAAAAGCAGCTCTCTCTTTCTGCTTATGCAACATCTGCTTTATTTCAGAGTTCCCCATCACTCCCTTCTTCCTCAGTAACCTCCTGTCATATCCTCATTTTCTCTATTTTTCACTTCTCTGCTCTTTTTTCTTTCCTCTTCCACACCCATATCTCTCCTCCATACTTCCTCACAATGTTTCACCTCCTTCCTCCATTTTGCCCACAATGACTCATCTCCTCTTTCATCCTTCCAATGACATCTCTCTCCTGCTAACTAGAAATAGCCCCAAAGTTGGAATTTGCATGTGGCAAGGGGCCCCAGTAGATGACTAGGGTGCCAAGTATTCCTGAAGATTACACTCTTCTCCCCACATGCTACACCTCCCTTTCCCTTGCATCCATGTAACTCTGCCCTTAATTCAGAAGAGCAACTATACAAATTGATACTCCTCTAAGCACCAAATATGCATAAACAGGAAGCCAATCTGGCCTGAAAAGAAAACACTTGCAGTTAGGCATGTAGAACCTGCATTTGTGTGCGCAAACTGGGTAACTGAGAACACAAAGGTAGGTTTTGTACACATTTTTACAAGTACAAGTCAGCTGACAGTTTCTGAAAATCTACCCTATCATGTCTGACAAGTGCATTCTATTCCTGCTTTTGTATTGGACTGGGACTCACGAGATCACTATTCCTGGTTCTGCCTCAGACTTCCTGTGTGAATTTGAGCTAATTGCTTAATCTCTGTGTGCCTCTTTTCCTTCTCCATAAAACATGGAGCAAACTCCCCTAACATGCATTGATGGTGAGGATAAATTCATTAAATGTTTACGGGTCACTTTTACGTCACTGGAGAGAGATTCAGACCAGAACCCAGAAAGATGCATGTATAACAACATCAGTATGCCAATTCTGGGCCCCTATTATTTAAAGCTCAGATGGGCCACCTTCACCCAAGCCCAACATTTACCAGATCAATAAAACAATATTCTAAACAACTTTCTCCTCTTAGGTACTTTCTTGCTCTCATTACCATAATGTCTGAGCAGTCACAGACTTTACTGTATTTATCTTCACAACTGCCATATGAGGTAGGAGAGTGCTATTTTACAGAAAGGGAATTGAGGCAGAGAGAGGCTAAACGACCATCCAGGAAGTCTATGGTGGCACAAGGCCTTTAACCTATATCTCTGAAGTCCTAGACAAATACTCTTATCTCTGGACCATCCTTCCTCAATTTGAAACCAACTTTGAAATTCATATGAAAGCATGCAATTCTGCATTCCATTTTGAACTAGTGTCCTCAAATGATCTCTGCACTTATTATGTATATTAATGTAAATACTTTTTCTTATCTACTGGAGCACATCAGCCACTTGTCATCTGCTTTGAAATACTGTGCGTCTGACAAGGGAGGTATTTCACTTCTTGCTCTCTGTCAAACTTTCACCAAGCTTGGGTAGTGTATAACTGCAAATTAAAATGTCCTGAATTATTAATGTGAAGCAGTTTGCAATTCTTAAGTATATCACTGGCCAAGAAATTTGTTGTCCGAACTTGTGAACTATGGTCAGGTTAGAGAGGAAAACAAAACAATTTTTCCCTCCTTCATTACTTTTCATAACATAATCAAAGTTTTCTTTTGAACAAAAAGACAATGCTTGCAAACTACTAGTACTCATTAAATACAATAAATCTGCTTCTTTTGTTCTTCACATGTGCAGTGCTGGAAATCCTAAACAGCAATTACAGCAGGAACATTTTCTTAAGAAAAAATTATTTCTTTCCTTCTCCTTTGGCTGCCACAAAACAGAGATTGAGGTTTCAAAGCTTCCTTAAAACAATTCTTTCAAGCAAACAGCATTTTAAGTGCAAATGGAAGGGAGAAAGAAGAAAGAAAAATCTAGGACAGTAATCATGTAATTTGTTATCATCTACCAAATCTAGTGGCCATTTCAGGAATGGGAGCCAGGAGTCTAATCCTGACGGCTGCTGACTGGCTGTGTGGCATTGAGCCAGTCACATGAGTACTCTATCTCCATTTCCTCATCTGAGAAATGGATAAGTATGATTATTATTATTGCTAACTTTCTGCAGCATGTTCAAATCTCTGAATAAGATAGGCTTTTTAAGAGCAAGTTGGGGTCTAGAATCTGGGCTCCCATTACTCCTGGAATGTAACACAAGTAATGTTTCCAGAAAAGACAACCCATGTTACTTGCTGGAATGGTCCAGCAGGAATTGTATGAGCATTCACCAACCCCAAAAGAACTTCCTTTTTGGAAACGACCAATGGAACTGAAAAGTAACATTTAAAACTGATAAAATAAATGCTTTTTGCATAAGATATAATTAGCCTTTGGAACTCACTGCCACAATGTATCAATTGGGCCAGGAGCTTAATGGGATTCCACAAAGGATTAGATATGAATAAAGGGAATAACCACAGTGCTTTAAAGAAGATAAAAATCATATTTTTTAAAAAGGACAAATTTTTATAATACAGGGTATAAACCAAACATTAACAGAGAGGTTATGAAGAAACTTCTCCCATTGTTATTCAATGATTGTACCCTACAGGCTTTCTTGCATCTTTTTCGGAAGTATCTGCCATTGCTGAGAAAAGGCTACTGAACTCTTTGTGGTCCACTTATTTCAGCCTATGTGGCAATTCCTATGTACCAGCTGCAAATGAAACGTCAAAATTTTGCTCCAACCCTCTATTCTCTCTTTCTCTTGATAGGTTTCTATGCTATTTCAACAACAAAAAAGGGACCAGAAACACTAAGGGCCTAGATTTACAAATGTGGGCACTTAAAATATATGTGTAAAAAATACACAGGCAGCTGCTTTCAAACCCACTAATATATGCGCAAAAGCCCAACTGAGCATGCAAATCAAATAATTGTGCAGCTAAGTATCTATTTACAAAACTCAACCAACACGTGCAATTTTTTGAAAATGTACCTTGAGTCCCTATCTTTCTAAATTTGGTCCTATGTTTAGAATTATCTGAGTGTGACAAATCTTAAATATTGTTATTCCAGATATTCTTCTTTCTTCCAATGCAGGCTTCATGTTTATTTTTTTATTTAAAATTTTGATGAGCCTCTCTCTTTTTTACAAAAAATATACTAAGAATAAAAGGCTGCTAAGTTAGAATTTATATTCAGGATCATTTTCCATGTACATGTTAGTAATCAGCTGTTATAATCAATATAATGTGATGCTCAGAAACAGTGGAAATTCTAGGGGAAGATATATGTCCCCCTCTTCATCTGTTCTAAATCCTTTATCACCCTTTTCATTTTATCCTTTTGAAGATTTTTAAGCCAAATGTTAATGAGTCACTTTCCCCCCATATTATGTTGTCTCAGCATATAGCCTTGTCAATGTCAGCTCATTATATGATTAAAAGCAGGCGGCATCAGTAGCTACAGTGAAGCCTTGAATCCAAAATTTTAAATGTTAAAATGGCTATTCACAGAATCTTTAGGAAATGCTGATGCTAATTCAAACTACACACATAGTTCCAGCACTTATGTCCTGATGTGTCATGTGGATGGAGTTCACATATACAAAGTAACATGTTAACTTTAACCTTTGGAGACCAAAGCTAAACATTCTGATTCCTACTGGTTATGAGTAAAATTAATTGAACTTATTGGTTGAACTTATTTAGTTCTTGTTTTATTTATGCAGATATTTCCACTGCTTCTGTAGAACTTTAGACACGTGACACAATCTTAGTGAACAGTACTTTTCAATCACAAAATCATCGCACTAGTTGAGTTAGTTGTCCCTACTCAGGAGAGATCCTCTCTCCCAGTAGCTAAGGATGGCGTGGGATTTGCTTCTCACACAGAGATTAACATACATAATGGGTTCCTCATCTTCAGCTAGCAGGTTTAGTCCTCTGACTAGTTAGGTGTCTGATAGGACTTCCAAGTCCCACGCATAAGTGAATGAAGTGATACACATAAAGGTGTATGAGAGTGAAAATGTCAATACGTGTGAGGTTTAAAGGAATAACAAGAGCGGGACAGATGGAAAGGTTTGAAAAAAGAGAGGCATGTTATTGGGAAAGACAGAATTTAGTGGGCAATGGGAGAAGGAGAGAGAAGATATGTTAGAAGACAATAAAATGTTAGGAAAGCAAGACCAACAAATATAATACAGTGGAAAGGAAACAAACCCTGAAGAAAGCTCAGAAAATGACACTCTGATGAGATACATCCGTTTTATTACTTGATAATAAATACAAAGAGAGCGGCTTTGACTAGACACACTGCCAAGGGTATTTTGCACCCTGGCTAGTGGACTCAGTCTTTGCCCAGTTAACTGTCAGGTAAATGTTTCAAACCCTGAAATCAGGCACCTGACCTGTCTTTTGTGGGCTCTGGTGTCTGGACCGTAGCCCTGCCTGCCATTCTGCCGCAAGGCCCCGCCCCTGTTTGGCCTCTTCCCTCCGAGGCCCTGCCTGTGTTCTACCCCAAGGTCCTGTTCCTGTTCGGCCTCTTCCCTGCCCCAAGGCCCTGCCCACTTCTCACACAGGGAGGAGGGAGAGGAAGGGAGCACCCACCGGCAAACCCAAAAGTCAGTGCCTGTAACCTGAATCCAATTCTACTTTCCCCTCTGTAAGTGCATGACCATCTTGACTGCCTCACATGAATCTTGCTATGCTTTTTAAAAAGAAACAAGACAAGGAATTATAAAATAAAAGGAAACAGCTTCTCTCCAGAAATTCAGAGTTCTGTTAGCTTGCAAAATATTGGCAATAGTCCATTTAAATACCATATTCTAGAAGTTTTGGGCTAGATGCTACTCCAGTGACCTGTCATACATACTATAAGAGGTCATCAGATAGGAGCTTCTCCACTGCAAATCTGTGGAACTGAAAGGCATGCTCTGTACTCCAGCTCATCACTCTGCTCTTCATTTTAGCCTCATCTCAAAGTATTTGGAATATGATGACAACAGAGAAACTTGGCTGAGCACAAACTTACAATGAAACCTTCTTAATGTGCTGTTCAGTGGAGGAGGCAGTTAACCATGAAACTAATTTAGCTTTGAACTTCAGTGGCCTACCAAGCAAATGCCAGCAAGTTTTCATCATTACTATGTGCCGTGTAACATGCACTATATTGTGTAATTATGGTTTACTGTGTGCACTTCACATAAGTGGCTTTCATAAACTCTTTGGCATGCACAGAATAACACAATACTGCAAAGTGCTATATATGTACATTTAAGGTTGAGGAAAAATTGGTTTTATATTGTATTATCTTAGAAATACTATGTTGTCAGGTAATTTAAGACTAAGCATATGCACAAAGGAGCAGAGTTAACCTCAACTATGGTGCTTCCCAATTTTCAAGTATTCAACTGTGCAATTTTAGCATTCTTTTAGAGCCCAGTCTAACTCTCAGTGAAGTCAATGGGAGTCTTTCCATTTACTTCAGTGAAAGCTGGTTTAGATCCTTATAGTTTTTTTTGGATCCTGACTTTATATGAGGACCTTAAACTCTATTACTAGTTAATGGAATCCAGTCTGCAACCTTTAAACTAGGTAGGACGGAGTAAAATTTTCTACTTAATTTTTTAAAAATATAAGTAATAAAATAAAAAGAAACAGCTTTTCCCCAAGACTTCAGAGTTCTGTAAGTTTGCAACAAATTGGCAACAATCCATTTAAACTCCATATTCTGGAAGTTGTGACTAGACATTACTCCAGTGACCTGTCTTGCACACTTTAAAAGATCAAAATGTTGGAATTCCTCCCCTGCAAATCTTAGTAACTTGGAAACCACTTTGTATCCATGTAGTCCAAAACTACTCAACAATTTTCACTCCAGTATTGTTTTAAAAATCATGTAAAAGACCGTGTCTGCAAAATTTCACCCCATAGCATATTAAGTTTTCCTCATGAATAATTGTGTTTCCCCTTGCTGCCATATGCTGGGTCCCACATTTGCCCCTTGGCGTGTTGGGAGGTATGATGGAGATTCAGAGTGATAGAAAGGAAGGCTGTTCTAGATAGCAGCTTCTGCAGCTACAGTGACTTTTGCACCAAATGAAACAAAATGATGTGAAGGGAATACACTGGTCAGTGCTAGATACGTGCTGGTCAATGGCAGATATGCAGAAGGACCAGGGAGGGGAGCAGAGTGGCAAAGTCTGTGAAGAATAGTGGAAAAGGCAACAGTGGATTTTAAAAATAAGGAAGGTAGTTAACATTGAATGGGAGCCTGAATTGAATGGGGAACTACTGGAAATGTTTGAGGAAAAAGTTATTGATGTTATGGGCAGAATGCTCTGTAAGCATAAGAAGGCAGATGGAAGTAATATGGACACAATGGAGTCTGGAATTATAGCTCACACAAGCAATAGAGGAGGTAGCTGCACAAGGGAAAAGGATGAAGGCCTGGTTGAGGATTAAGCATTAATATAGCTAAGGCAGATATATACAGGTGAGAGGAGAAGTGACACCAAGGCTTAGGACAGTAGTCATGTAACACAGATGCTTTATACTGCAGCATTTGATTTTTAAGTCCTAAAAGAGAGAGAGAAACACTGAGAAGGAAACAAGGATTTCAGGTTGAATACACAGTGTCTCTGCACGTGCAAAGAGCAGGGCTGGGCAACTCTGCTAGAAGGGCCAGGGAACATCCAGAAATAGGGTCTGGCAGTTACTAAACATGCTCAGTGACAGTTTCTGAAGGTATATGGGAGGTTTTCATTGAGGGCAAGCAGTATTGCAGGTTCCACACATTCGCTGTCTGAGAGGTGAGTGGGGATGGGAAAGTTATAAATATAGGAGTTTATATAGCCCACTGGACTCAGTGGCTGATTGACACAGGACCAAGAGACGTATCTGCTGTGTGGGATGGATTCCAACACCTGTATCACTTTGGATGAGGCTACAGATTTCTTGTTTCAACAAGAACTGAAGAGACCAGTCAGCTATTAACCCAAGGACTGGAACACTGCTAGCCGTAAGGATCCCCAGATTTTTGTGTGTTGACAAGGCTCTGGAAAAGAACAGAGATGCTGCCATTCTTCTCAGGGTATGTCTCCACTACAGAGCCTACGTGGGCATAGCTATGCCAGTACCGCCCTCTAGTGTAGATGCAGCCTACAGAATGAGTTTTTCTATTGGTGTTAGGAACACTAATTCCCCGAACAACATTAGCTACATCAGTGGTTCTCAACTTATTTATCATTGTGGGCTGCGTATGCGGGCTGGCCAGCTGCCCAACCTCGGACCCTGGAATTTGCAGGAGCCCCAGACCTCTGGAGCTTGTGGGGCCAGGCAGGTGCCCCGGACCTCTGGAACTTGCAGGGCCAGGTGGCAGCCTCGGACCCCCGACCCCGCGGGACGGGCCAGCAGCCCTGACTCCGCCGTGCTGGGGCAGCCCAGACCCTACTGCACCGGGCAGCCGGGAACCCAGACCCCACCACGCAGGCTGGCTTTTAGCACACAGATGAGCTGGGCCGCAGCTGTGTGCTAATTGGGCCGCATGCAGCCCACAGGCTGAGATATGTTGACAGAAGCCCTCTTCCATCAACATAGTTGTGTCTATACTGGGGGCTTTGTCAGCACAGCTATGTCCATCAGTTATGTGGGTTTTTTTGTTTTGTTTTGTTTTGGGGTTTGTTTGTTTGTTTGTTTTTTTAACACCCCTGGCTAATACAAGTATGCTGATATAACATTTCAGTGTAGATCAAGCCTCAAGCTCTGAAGGATCCAGGTGACACACACACTAAATATTATGGCTACATGCTAGAGTCTGAGAAATCCTCTGTGCGAGAAGATTAGAGGGGAATGTGTTTATATACATGTGCTGATGTATAGAAGTGTAAACGTTATGCTGAAACCTTGCATTTAAACGTGTAACTGCAACAAAGAACACCAGTAGATTTGTTTTTAGGTTTTGTTTAAAAAGTTTTTTGTGAGTATTCCAAATACCATTTACAATGTTTGTGTATTTATTAAATGTTCGTTTGCTAAAAAAAAAAAATGGTATGGTACTCTGTCTTTGAAGCTAACTGGGAACTGTTAATGGCTACATTCAGGCTTTTACATACAATAGGCCTGAATTTGACTCTGTTTAAAGCTATCTGAAAAGTTCTGAAAAGACAGAACTCTGGCCTCTGTTTCAGCGAAGAGTTAAGCTGAGGTACAGGAAGGAGGGGAGCGTAATAGAATTACCCAGAATACTGCCTCAGCATCCCTCTAACCTGTTAGAGTGGCAAATGAGAATAATTATGTTTGGAGTTTCTCCTGTTGCTCAGCAGAAACAATTCAGTCTAAGATATTTAGCTGAAAGAAACAGGGATGAAGTTACAAATTTACTTTATCAAGATAGAAGGGAAACAAAAAAAGTGTCAAAAGATATACACAGCTGAGCACCAGGCAGAGATAGCTAAAATTAATGTTTAGGTGACTAATAGGATTAAGTGGAACTAAAATGTATGCAACTTATATGTGAATACTTTATACATTTTACATATAGGACTTACATGAAATCATATATTGACTCACAAACTAATGTGAAAGTGGTACTTTTCATACTATAATTTACCATACAAATGTCTAGCATTTACTAAAATACATGATATAGTAATTAAGTATATGCCATACATATATCATTTCCACATGAGAGTTGAAGGTAGTTAGAAGAGTAGAAAGGACTAAGAAATGACCTTTTGGACTTCATAGAGGATGACACTAGCTAGACAGAGTTAAACAGGAGCAAAGGCTTCACAGAAGGCATATAGCCTGCTTAACTACGGAATTGGGCCAAGTAAGTGGAGGATCCAGTGGCAAAGGCTATGCTTGATCAAGAGTGAAGGAGAAGGCAGAAAGCAAAAGACTGTTGACTATATACGGGAGAGTCATTTGCATATTATGACCAGATAGATGAAATAAAAACTATCATTGTTCTCTGACATCTTGATTATGTTGACTAATCCGAAACTGATGGCTGACAAGTAAAATCAGAGCCAGAGAATGCGGAGAATTTAACTATTAGAATAAAGGCCTAATCAAAAATGAGAACATGGTGGGGAAATGCTAGCAACAAAAGACTCCCAATGATAGAAACACAGGCCTATTTTTGACACCAAACATGTTGTTCATTCAAGCCAAGGAGCCCTGCAAACACAGTGAAGAGCTTCATTTGTCTATCATTCATTCTCCTCTTCTTCTTGCAGAGAATACTGCATCCATCAAATTACATCTGAACAATTGTTCTAAACTGGTTTGAACAATTTAACAAGTTGTCTAGAATGTTAAATAAATATTTGGCATAAAGTTTCAGTTACAAAAATTATGATGTCTATCTGAACAATAATGGTTTTGGCCTTGGATTTAGCACAACAGAAATTGATACCAACAAAAAAATTAGAATGTTTTTCCCTCCTGAGAAAAATATTGTCTTCTTCTAACTACACCTTTGAAAAATATTTTCTTCTTTTACAACATGTGGACAGGATATTGTTGTGGTCACATACTGTTTTTCATCAGAGTTAAGCTTATTGTCTGGAGAACAGGGTGGTTTTTTTTTTGGTTTTTTTTTTAATGAGCTGAGTTATATGGAAAAAAACAAACACACACAAGCTGCTGGAAAATTAATTGGCGAGCATCAGTCAAAACCAAAAAATGTTACGAGGTTATCAGATGTCTTAAATACTGAAATGGAAATAAAAGATACAAAGATTAAGAGAGTAAGATTCAAATGTGTTGCACGGAAGACAATAGAAGAGGATCTCTCTCTCTTTTTGCATATGGTTTGTTAATAGCAGTGATGGCAGACAAGTGTAGTGCACACTTCTCTCAAAGCAGACAACCAATGGTTTCATACCAGCTGTTACTGGGACAAGGAGTGAACGGAGTTAAAATTATTTCAGAGAATGAAACCAGCTTGTGTTCTGCTAAGTGATGGGAAGTGTAAAAGAATTAAGATGGGTATGATGTATGAGAATATTAATTCCAGAGGTAACTGTATTTAAGTGGCGTAACAACTCTCAACACTAACAGACTAAATTATTGTGCCAAAATCTGCCTTATACAGAGTTCACTAGAAAAAAGGATTATTCCCTTCACTCAAAACAACAAAAGAGAAAAACTGAATTTCAATCTGATAAATGAAGAATAAACCTACTAAACTAAATTAAACATTACCAGGCACAGATTTGAAGGAGAGAGCCCCTCAATAGAAGAATAGATTATTTTAATACATGTGCTATGAAAAAAAGGATATTCTAATGCCTTTACATTACATTTTACACAGTAGGAAAATACATTAGAAAAGTTTAATTACAAAATTCTCCTCTTCCCCCTTATTGTTCTGGGCCTATCACACACATTTGCTTTCATGCTTCTACAAAATAAAATATTAATTGATTCTGAGCTGTACTGCTGACTAACTAAAGAATTTTGATATTTCAAGCTGAGCTCATACAAATAGTTTCATTAATATTTAGGACTTTACAGTTCTTCAAATATAGTAATAACCGTTAATTGTTTCACACAACTAAGTCTGAAAACAAAAGCTTCTCATTTTCTTGCAGCTACATATTGTTACTATAATGTTAGAAGTTACTACAAAAAACTTTTCTTTAGCATTGATATTTTACACAGAGATGGTACAAGGATTTGATAGTATTAGTAATTGGCATTTTTAATATATAAAATGCTATTTTTTAAAAACTAAATTTTTACTCATTTTGGAAAAGGAACATTTTTTATCCAAGGAGGTTTAAAAATAGCTGCTCTAAAAACAAATAGGACACAAAATAAGGTTCAAATAGCATTTCAAAGTATTGACAGATCAAACTGAAGGCAACAGTGATTCATGACAACATAAAAGGAATGCTTCTATAATGGGCAAATTAACTTCACAAGGGTAACAACATATCAAAGCCATCAATTTATCAACCCCCCCATATTTAGTCATGTACAACCCATTTTTTTGGCTCAGATATTATAAACATGCAGAGGAACACCTATGAGAGAATATAAATACTAATACACCAACAATTCAAAAATTGCATCTTTGATACAGGTTCTGGATCTAGCTGCTTTCAGTAACATACAATATATAGTAACACATGCAAGACTTCTACTGATCAGTTAGCAAGAATACAAAAACAATGGCACCCCCTAATAACTTTAGCACTTGACTTAAAGACAAATTCCCTTTTAAGGAATGAAATCATAAACCTATCTTATGCTTCTAATATGAACACATCACGGGACTCTTTCAATTAAAATCCTTACCTGTATATTCACAGAGTTCTTTGTTATCTGACAATAAATTGTAAGGGCAGGCATATTTGAAAGTAAAACCATTAGGCTATATTCATGGAATGCTGCAACAGAGCCACTGAATGAATAACAAGGAAAGCACAATACCTTTAGCAAGTCTCCTCAGAATCTGACAGCGGCATTTAAAAGAGACAGCTATCATTCTTGCTTACTGCCTTCAGTGGTAAAGTGTACTCTTGGCTCTGCTCTGCTGGATGCAGCAGAAACATATGAATTCCTTGCTCACATACCAGAAGAAAGGTAGTCCCAGTGGGGAGTGACAAAGCTTAATTCCTCTTGGCTGATGCAGAGATCAGCTTCATGTCATCTAGCAAAGCTGTGCCATTCACTACTACTACCACCGCCACTTGCAGTACGAGATCAATGGCTTAAAATGCAGTGTTTCTTTAGCAACTACAAAGCATCAAATAGTATAAAATGCTAACAATGATACCAGACGGAGCCATTCTTTCACATTCCCCTGCTGCGCACGGAGCGCTGGTTTCTGTTCTCGGCAAAGGGCCATGCATTTCAGCAAATTTAGGGATTTCCCCCCCACACACACATCTTTCATTTCCTTTGTGATTTGCACTGAACAAGAAAACAAAAGAGTAGAAATGCTAGTTTTGAGGGGGAATATTTTAAAATGAAAAATATGTTTTAAAGGATTTAGATTTTACGTTATATGAAGGTAGGAAAAAAACCAAACTATCTGCATACCTGATTTTATCATCTGAAAAGCATTTTGATAATTTTAAAATAATTATATTAAGGTAGTGGAAGCAAGGGATCAGAGAGAAAGAGCACAGAGGGATATAGTTTTGTGGGCAGGACCATGAAGCATTTGATCACACAAAATAAATAAAATGATGCTGCATAGAAAATATGCAATAAATCGGGTTCACTCACCAATTCCCAACCTCCCCAACTCAAATGTGGGGAAAAGAAAAAAAAGGAAAGAAATTCAGATCCACTTTTAGGGCATCTAAGAATCAACTTGTTCCATTTCATAACAAATCTATCCAAACCTTACCAAATTTTACATATGGAACAATATTGCTCCATTACTTCAGATGTTTTACAGTCTCTTATCTCCATTCACAAAGAAATTGAACATTCATTCACAAAATGATGAAGTAAAACATGATGCTTAAATGACAGCTCCACCATACCTTTACAAAAAACCACAATTTTTCTAAACGACAAAATCCAACATTGGATCTGTGAACTTAAAAGCAAAAATTTAAACAAAACTGTATAAAATTTTAAAGGCAGATTTGTGTCCAAAAGATAAATGGTTCACTTAACAATGTCAACATTGTTCGTTTAAAACATTAGATAATTATTAATCTATCACCCCTTCTCCTCCATTTTGGGAATACATTTAACATGGCTTCATATACTCCATGTCCTGTTCATTTTCTTCTATTTTAAAATTAGCGAGGGTCTATTCTGACATTTTTAACCAAGGTTGCAGTTAACTTGATCAGTTGGTGCTAAGGTGCACATGTGCTACACTGGGGGATTAAAAGATAGAAGGAGGATTAGATTTCTGGGGAATGTGGGGGAAGTGGCAGGGAGGAATACAATGTTTGTCATAAGCCATACATTTTGTAAATGTTAATAAAATTCTGGAAGTTGCCATGGAAAAGGCCATCCAAAGAAACTCTAAAGGGGAAATAGATTATTCTTTAAGACAGTGGTTCTCAACCTGTGGTCTGCAGACCCCTGGGGGTCCATGGAATATGTCTAAGGGGTCGGCAAAAGACAGAAAACTGACTGAACAGAAATCAGCTATACAACAGAGAATATATTTCCAAAGGGGTCCACACCTCCATTCAAAATTTTCTAGAGATCCACAGATGAAAAAAGGTTGAGAACCACTGCTCTAAGTACTTCATCAGACAGATCAGTTTTTCTCCATTTTAAATCAGAATTTCCACTCCTCTGTTTTTTTTATTTTCACCTTATTAGGGGCATCCTATTCCTCCTGGTTGTAGCAGTACCCACATTTTGAAGAGACTGACCAGGCATAGTTTATCAACACAGCTACAGTGTCCTAGACTGACCCACTGACAAGAGATTGTTTTGTTTTCATTGGAAGCTGATGAGAGAATATCTGCTTACCTCTTCTCCAGGCCTGTTTTCAGCTCCCATAGCCCTAAGTTCCAAATAATGGAACTATTCTAGGCAGTAGTCAGTCTGATGTCCCTTGGTTGCAGATTTGAGTATATCACAGTGTGGGGGATTTGGGTGGTCTGCCTCTGTAATTGCTGAGTTGTGACAAGTTACGGGCTCTGTTTGTGTGTGGTGGGTTGGGGAAACATGGGTTTCAGCCAGTGTTATTCATGGAGGTCCTGAAAGTACTTGTGAAATGTTGAGCTATTAACTACTGTTTGGAGCCTTGCCCTTACAGAATGATGAAATCAAACAGGGAGGCACTGGATCCATCATTGACGGAACGATCATTATCTTTTTCAAAGGGGCAACTTGCCAACATTCCTTAAGGAAAGCATGTGATTTGGCCCATGCTTAAGTCTCAATACCAATAATGTCATCAATTATTACCCTGTCTTTAATCTTTCATTTTTTAGGAAAGATGATTGAGGAAATACCGAGTCTCTTCATATTTCCTTGTTCCTTGTCAATCCAATTTTAGCCATGTTTATGGTGAGGAGATTGCTCTGGTCTTGTGGGTCAATGATGCCCTTTTGGCAGTGGATCAAGATCAAGCGTCCATATTGGTTTTTTTAGATGTATCAGAGACTTTTGATGCCATGAAGCCTGGCAAGGATACATACAGTTGTTTAAGTGGCTCCAAATCACTACTCTGAGAGAAACCAGAGGAGACTATTGGATGATTTTTCAGCTGTCCCAAGAGCTCTATTCTTTCCTGCTTATTGTTCATGGTTCCACCATTTTCTGTATTTTATTAGGAATCAAAAATCTCTTTTACAGGACAGTAATTGTCAGGATGGCTCTTCTTTTCTTTTAGACTCTGATTCAGGAAAGTACATAAGCATATTCTCATTTGTGTGTAAGCACTTTCCCTAATAGGGATGTTTTTCTGAACTGGGGCCTTAACAATAGGTACCAAATTTTTGTTGCTGCAGAAATGCTCTGGTAGAAGCCCAGTTCTTTGGGATTTTCCTGGGACGTGTGACATTTAAACTTGATGCTGATCTAACTGATCTTTTGGAAAAAGGGTTATGGACAATGAAAAAGCAATGAAAGCCTTGTCAACATAGTGAATGGTAAAACAGATACGAGAATACTGCGAAAAACTGCAAACACGTGCACACAGTGGGTATATATAAAATTGGGTGCATGCAATTTTTTTCTTACCCTTGTGTCCACAAGATTTTCATTATTTCCTAAGTGAACATAACTATTTTTTTCATTACAAACAAAACAACAAATGCATTAGTAAATCACACATCTTAGAATCTTCGCTGATTTGGCCTCCCTCCTTATTACTTAAAGGACCAACTATTTCTCCAGAATTTTCTCCCGATATATATGTAAAAACTTTTTTTCATCTTAATCCCTTTGGGTAGTGTGAACTCATAGTGCCTTTTTTGCTGACCTCATTATTTTTCTTACAAGTCATAAATTGCTCTTATATAGTATTATATGTACCACACACAGATTTGTACAACTAAGATTATATTTGTAAATATTCAATTGCATGTCATTAAATGGAAGCAGCTCATTTTTATGGGATAAAATAGACAGGATCAATATATATATTTCCTCTCAAAGGTCACCTTCTACCTAATCTTTACCAACCCATCTCTAGGGAGAACGCTTCATAACACAACATCAGTTAAATTCCTCTGAAGTAACCTAAGACAGAAAATTAAAATGAAGAAAAATATGCTTGTTCTATATGGAATAAGAGATTGCAATTTTTATAAAAAATAATATTCCAATATGAAAGCAGGAATTTAACTTGCTGATATTTAGAAGTGGTCAGAAATTTTCCATCAAAGTGACTTTTGCATGGAAAATGAACTTTCTGGAAATTGAAATTTTATGTGGAAAAATTTTGGCAAAAATTTTTAGTTTTCCGTTGGAAATATCTAAATGACATATTTAGTTTCTGGTCAGTTCAACATTAATCTGTATTCACAGAATCACAGAATATCAGAGTTGGAAGGCACCTCAGGAGGTCATCTAGGCCAACCCCCTGCTCAAAGCAGGACCAATCCCCAATTTTTGCCCCAGATTCCTAAACGGCCCCCTCAAAGATTGAGCTCACAACCCTGGGTTTAGCAGGCCAATGCTCAGACCATTGAGCTATCAACAAATTCTGGTTCCAAATACTTAGTCAGTGACTTCACCAATTCAGTTGTCTGACTTTCTTTAAAACTTGGCAGCAAATATATACTACTTAATATTATTTTCTTGATTTAATGTAAATTATTTTAATAGATTATAATAAGACTAGTCATTAATATAGGTTGTCAATTTCAAATTTATTTTAAATTAATTTAAATAAAAAATCCAATTTAAATGAAAAATATGATTTTTAAAAAAATATAAATTTCCCCGCCAACCTCAACAAAGCATCACGGCAGCTCAGGAGAGGGAAAATTAATATCAAACCAAGCTGAAATGAGATGTTTTGATTTGGTTCAACATGCCAAAATGAAATATTTTGATTCAGAAAGGTCAGGTTTTTCTCTGTTGGAAATAGTGAAACAAACATTTCAACAACACCAAACCAGCAACTTGTGAACTTTCCACTCTGCACAACAACTACAACAAAATCTGGTATTTTGGCTTTTATCCTGATTTGGGATTTGATTTTTATCCTACCTTACTGATGTTGATTCCAACAGTCGTGATTTCCATTCTAGACCCTCAATCTTGCACTGTAATGTGCATGGATGAATTTCAGTGTTCTGTGTAGTTGCAGTGGTTTGCCCATTTCAGGAATGGAGCATAAATACACAGCTCATGAGCCCATTATTACAAACATTTAATGAGGGCAGGGGAAAGCATTTTATTAAAGTCATGGTGCACTTCCAGAATTGAAGTTTACTTCATATAGAACAATTTTTTTTTCACTTTCTTGATCTTAACTCCATCTTAAATTCAGACACCCAGAGTTCTCAGGTGATTAAACGACACTTGGTTTCAGTCTCATGCATCTTGATTCATACAGATGTATTGGTACTTTGTACAACGGCCTATTTTGTATGCCATTGCATACATAATTAACTAAAAAGAGACTGGTTTCAGAGTAGCAGTCGTGTTAGTCTGTATCCACAAAAAGAAAAGGACTTGTGGCACCCATTGTTTCATGTTCTCTGTGTATATAAATCTCCCACTGTATTTTCCACTGAATGCATCCAATGAAGTGAGCTGTAGTTCACAAAAGCTTCTGCTCAAATAAATTTGTTAGTCTCTAAGGTGCCACAAGTCCTCCTTTTCTTTTTTTAAAAAAAACTGTAGGTGCCTGCAAAGTAATAGCATTTATTTCCAGCCACATTTAAAATATAACAATAATAAAGACAGAGGAGGTTGCAATCATCCCTGCTGAAATAGTTTGGTAACTGAGGGAGTGCTGCCCAGTGAAAAAATGAATGATAATGGCTAGAGATTGTCAAGAGAAGTTGTCAAGGTTCCTACCCCACTCTGAACTCTAGGGTACAGATGTGGGGACCTGCATGAAAAACCCCCTAAGCTTATTCTTACCAGCTTAGGTTAAAAACTTCCCCAAGGTACAAACTTTGCCTTGGCCTTGAACCATATGCTGCCACCACTAAGCATTTTATATAAAGAACAGGGAAAGAGACCACTTGGAGATGTCTTCCCCCAAAATATCCCCCCAAGCCTTACACCCCCTTTCCTGGGGAAGGCTTGATAAGAATCCTCACCAAATTGTACAGGTAAACAGAGACCCAAACCCTTGGATCTTAAGAACAATGAAAAAGCAATGAGGTTCTTAAAAGAAGAATTGTAATTAAAGAAAAGGTAAAAGAATCACCTTTGTAAAATCAGGATGGTAAATACTTTACAGGGTAATCAGATTCAAAACACAGAGAATCCCTCTAGGCAAAACTTTAAGTTACAAAAAGACACAAAAACAGGAATATACATTCCATCCAGCACAGCTTATTTTACCAGCCATTAAACAAAAGGAACTCTATTGCATTTCTAGCTAGATTACTTACTAACTTAACAGGAGTTGTAAGTCTGCATTCTTGATCTGTTCCTGGCAAAATCATCACACAGACAGACCAACCCTTTGTTCCCCCCACTCCAGAGCTGAAAGTATCTTGTCCTCTCATTGTTCATTGTGGGTCAGGTGCCAGCTAGGTTACCTTAGCTTCTTAGCCTTTTACAGGTGAAAGGGTTTTGCCTCTGGCCAGGAGGGATTTTATAGAACTGTGTACAGAAAGGTGGTTACCCTTCCCTTTATATTTATCACAGAAGTCTAAAAGTGAATTTTTAAATCTATACTTTTTATTATTTCTAGCACCCAAAAACCCAAGCAAGATTAGGGGCCTATTGTGCTAGACCCCATATGAAGATATAGTAGAAGAAAGTCCTTGCCCTGAAGCTCCTAACTGGAAACAAAATGCAATAAGCAGATGTCACAAAGAACAGGAGATATTTAGAACTGGTCAAAACATGGAATTTCCATTCCACAGGAAATTCTTATGTTTTAAAATTTTCTTTCATCCCAAACTGGATCAAAAAGTTGACATTTTAAAAATTCCCAGAATTGTTAAAAATTTTGTTTTGAAATATTGAAAATGATTTATCAAAATGTTTTGCTCCACTAATGTTTTGAAGTGCTTCATGTCAATAAGTAGGAAGCCTTTGTTTTGACTTAATTTTTTCAACTATTATATTATATATTGACTAATATAGTATCTTATAAAAGTCAAAAGTGCTTCGATCTTACATGAAATGCATCAAACTTACCAAAACAAAATGTTTCAATAATTTTTCATCAAAAATGTCAATGAAATCAATACATTCCTGTAAAGCAGTTTGATTTAGCTAACTCAGCATTTTACAACCATAAACTGTTCTGCCAGAAAATTTTTGTTTAGCTGTAGAGATGAGAGGGGGGAAGGTATCAGTAATCAAATCCCATAGTAGCATAGGTCAGCTATGTCCACAACTTGTTGGTTCCCAATTGTTTGAAAGGTGATTTTTATGTATATATCTATTAAATAAATATCGGCTATGCCTGACTGATGTTTCAATCTTTCCAGAATCAGTTGGCTTATTTCTTTAAGGATTTACAGCAAAGGAAAGTCTTGAGGAGGGATAAGAAGAGGTAGAGGGCACTGACTTCACATATTCATGCCAGCAAGGCATTCCATGCATAAAGGGCAGAATGAAAGAAATCAGACACCTGTAGTGAACTTGACAAACAGGCTGATCAGATTAGCATCTTTGGGGGAGTAGAGGAGGTGGGACAGGAAGAAACACAACAGGAGACAACAGTGGATAAACAGAGATGGACAGAGTCAAGAAGGACCTTGGTGATCAGAGAAAGAACTTTAATTTGAGCAGCAGAAAATGGCAAATCAATGAAAGGATTATCTACTGGAGTAATGGTGGTTGATAATTTTACCATTTTTCCAACCTGAGCAATAATGCTTTGCTTTCTACTGATATACTGCCCTTGTGGTTTAAGAAGATTAAAAAAAAATCAGTACTCTTCCCCCCCATTCCTACTTTGGCAGAGTGCCTATGATTTTGGAACTCCCTTCATCCAGAGATCAGGATGAGCTTGTTTTACATCTTCAATGGAAAATCCAAAACAGACCTCTTTGCAGACCTCTACTTCTGTTAAATGAAGCTATACATCTACACACACCAGCCATCCCCTAAATAACCAGTCCTATGTGGAAATAATCCTGCTTCACAGAAAAACTAGACTGTTCATAGACAACAATGAATCTTTTCAATACTTAAATACAGTGTCCAAATACCATAGTAGTGGCACTTAACATGGCCCTAAAAGCAAACCATTAATTTTTAAAAAGTAGGGAGTGAGATCTAGATAGAAAATGATTAGATTTGGCAACCTAGATATCCCCAGTTCAACACCTATGAGTCAATCTATGCAAGATTAGTCAGTATTGCCTCACCCTGGGGTGCCTTGTAAAATGACATATTGAAGAACAAATGTTTCAGTATTGAAAACCCGAACATTTTGTTGATTCTCCAATTCATAAACCATGGAACTACTGTCTGGTACCACTATGCTTTCATGAATTAAAAACAAACAATCTGGTTTTCTGAATGCATTTTATAAAACTGCGTATAATATTAAATTATAAAGAATGTGCACTTTTTCTACCTAAAATTAATTTTCCAGTGAACATCACCTACAGTGAATGCTCTACCATACATTGTGTCCTTTATAGTAAACTGTACAACAGATGCACAAAAAATGCATGAATAACTGGTGAGAAAATTGAAACAGTCTTTTTCAATAAAAATGTGTAAATGCAGAAAGGCTGCAAATTGTTTGTTTACATGGAGGAACTGTCCTTTGCAGACCTTTGAGGTATTTACTACAACACAGAAATTTCATTCTTAACCTAATTTCATTTACTGTAAACTGCATGGTTCAGCTGTTCTGGCCAATGCATTGACAAACGCATAGCTTTGCTTTAAAAAAATAATTAGGGGCTTGAGAGGAATTGTAATATATTAATGAAATGATACCGTATGTGCTATAATAATAAATAATAATAATAATAATAATAAAGAACCTTATCTTAGCAGCTCTATTAAATTCTGTCTTTCAAAGGTGTCACTAAATATAAGCTGAACTATGTGAGATTTTAATTTGGGCAGAAACCTACATGAGAAAAAGATGCAGTCTGTGAACCATTTTGGATACAGCACCACTTTTCACATGAATCCATAACACTGCACCATGTTTCTTTCAATTTTATGAATCAAAACTGAGAAAAAGAAAGAGGGTGCTTTCTTTTCAGAACACTGCTGAGAAATCTTCTTAGCATCTTCTGTCAGTGATTCATAAACAACCTGTAGTCTTCCAAATATAATTAAATAAATCACCACCCAGATAGTTTTTCACCAATATTGGAAGCAGTAGCATTAAGGAAAGAAAATGATACTAAAAAGGATTCTGCACCAATGTTTGTGGATTTCAATAAGAGAAACTATAAATAACCGCCCTCCTCCACCATGCACACTCAGCCTAGTGGTGGTGTCTGCCAACAGCATGCATATAATTACAGTCTCTGGGATTTAATGTAATCTCAAAACTAAGGGATGTCTCTGTTTTACAAGCAGTTTCTACATGATGTAGTACATGGTTAAAGACTTCCGTAATTCCAATCTCTAAAGGGCTTTATACTTTTTCAATTAGACACAAAGCTGACCTTCCTGCTGTTGCAACATCCTTTATTTTATGGAAAACAGAATTAGCTTTTGAAAAGCTAGGCTACTAAGAACATTTCTTCGCTCCCAAAGGTGTTTGGATTTGAAAAGTCCTTTGGGGGCTGGTTAGGGGATTTTACCTGTTCTAATCAAATTACTATAATACAATCTACATATTTATCCTTTATACAGTGGAGTACAGATGCTAAACACAACACAGTTTAAACAAATAAAATGCTGTTAAGAAATTCCTATACTCACTATTACCAAGTGAAGTAAAAAGTGGGGTAAAAAGCCTCTTGCACTTAAGAGAAAACAGCTGCTTTGACTCTGCCATTTAAAATCAAAAGATGATCCCAATACCACTAAAAAAAAAGTAGAATAATTATACCTTTCTCTAGTTCTATTACTTGCTTCTGTATTTAATTTTGATACATTATTTTAATAATTTAACAGTTATGTAAATGTGAACACCATATGAACAGATAAAATACACCAAATGTTGGTGCCCATGATGCATTTAGCATAAGGTTCTAGGAGTTTTTCAGGTATGAACTTTAAAAATTTTTATAGGCAAAACTTTATGTCCAAGAAACCCTGAACGGACAATAAGAGATAATAACTAAGGCAATGCAGTACAAAGATGAGGTGACACAAGTCACTCTATATAAATAAAAGTTTCAACCCACAGCAATTTCTGATGGCTGAGTTATAAATCCTTGAAAATACAGAACTGAAAGGGAAAACCTGATTCACTGATGGAATTATATTCCCATCTCTGCATAAATTGCAAGATGGCAAGGTTGCATTATAATTCCTTTGTTACAATGAAGTGTGTTTTACAATGAAATTAGGACTGACAAGGGATGCTTTGGATGCTATTTGAACAGTGACCAACCAGCTACACAGTTTCACTCTTTCACTCAGAGTATCACCTGTCAGAACATCTCAGGTGAGAAGCAGAATCTGTACACCTCTTTCACCTGTCCAGTACATAATAAGGTGTGGAGAGAGAGAGAGAGATCAAATATATAAACATGAGACTGGACAAAGAAAATGAGGAGGAGAGGGGAACTACGTTCCAAATTTTAACACCTGGAAGCTGACAGTGCTATGAATATGTTGAGTTAGTTCTACAGCAAGTGGGGTGGACAAGTGACTAACATGCTCAATATTCTGAACTAATCCCTGCGTTTATGTAGCTCCACCCTACACCCCTCCACATTATGCCATGAAATAACACCAGGATTTAGGCTTTTGAGGGAGCAACGTTTTTATGCAGAGACGAAGCTGCAATGGATGCAACAAGATGGACAGAGAGACAAGGTTGATGAAGTAATATCTTTTTTTGGACCAACTCCTGTTGGTGAGAAAGACAAGCTTTTGAGCAACGTAGGTCTGAAAAAGAGCTCTTTGTAGCTCAAAAACTTGTCTCTCTCACCCACAGGAGGTTGGCCCAATAAAAGATATCTCAACCAATTTGTCTCTCTAATATCCTAGGACTGACACGGCTACAACAATATTGCATACAACAAGGTGGACATTAAGCAAAGAAAAATGTGTTGTCTAAACCTTTTTTTTAAATGGTCTCTTTATCTGAAGTATATCCTCAGCATTGGCTGTTCTTTGGCAACCTTCACACGATGTGCCAGTAAATAAATTGTTTAAAGGGCCAAGTCTCTTGTGTTTCAGTGTACCATACACATCATGTTTCCATAGCCTAATAGCTTTTTTAGGAGGGTGCACTGTGTCTTTTTATAATCCTCAACACTGCACCCGAGGGATAGTCACTCTACGCCTCTCTTCATAGTTTCCAATAATTTGATGTCTTTCATTATCCTATACTATGAATTTTAAGAATACAATTGTTTGATAGCATTTTTTGAAGCATCTTTTGATCAATTAAATGATCAAAATAATATATATAGATAGATAGATAGATAGATAGATAGATAGATAGATAGATAGATAGATAATATACCAATTATATCGAAAATGAATTATTTCAATCCTCGCACCTAGAAGTAAAAAAGAAAAAAGAAACAAAATAAAATTCACTGAGGTTTATCTCCATGGATTGCTTCTCGGCAGATGTAATGACCTAGGTCACACTGTGTGGCACTAAACATTTTCATCCATCATAGCTCAGCAAGGGGAAGTCATACAGAGCAATATGGATCATTTGGCAAGTTGAGCCCATTAAACAAAATGAGTTTTAAAACAGCCAAAGGAGAGATCTAGGAACAAAGAATGAAGGCCACATCCACTCAAAGGGGAATCATATCCTGAAAAAAGTGACTGTGAAAAGGGTCACTGTGGACAAATAACTCAACATGAGCTCCCAGTGTGATGCTGTGGCAAAAAGGGCCAATGCAATGAGTAATCAGTTGGAGTCAGGAGGTGTTTTTACCTCTTTATGAAGAATTGGTGAGACCAACACTAGAATACTCTGTCCAGTTGTGGTGTGCATTAGAGTGGGTGCAAGAAGAGCCACAAAAATTACTTGAGAGCTGAAGAAAATGCCGTATAGTGAGAGGCTTAAAAAGCTCAATTTACCTAGCTTACCAAAAAAAGAGTGAAACCTGACTTGATCATTGTGTATAAGTACATCCACAGAGATAGAAAATATGAAGTACCAAAGGGCTCTTCAGTCTAGCAGAGAAAATATAGCAGAAACCATGGCTGGAAGTTAAAGCCAGACAATTTTAAATTAGAAATTAGGCACAATTTTTACAGGGTTGATTAAACAAACTACCAAGGAATGTAGTGGATTTTCCATCTCTTGATGTCTTCAAGTCAAGACTGGATGCCTTTCTGGAAGATATGTTTTAGTCAAACAAGTTTTTGGGCACGGGTAAAGGCATGGAATTCTACAGTTTGTGTTATACAGTAGGTCAAGCTAGATGCTCTAATGGTCCCCTATGCCTTTAAAAACCTATGAGTAAGGATAATAATGTGATTGCATACGGCTATCTGATACTTCTTTTTCCCCCTTTAAACTGTAGAGATTAGCAATAATTGAAAGTGGGCAAGCAAAACTCTAAAAGGTGTTTAGACCATTCTCATCATGAAATATTTACATTAGGCAGATCATGAAATGCCTTGTGTTGTACCAGTCTGAAATCTGTGCACATAAGATTTGATTAAAACTTGGAATTATCTGCAAAACCTGTTTCAACAAAAATAAATGAATAGTTTGTTAATATGCTTAATTTTTAAAAATTCTTCTAAATATCAAAAGCCAAAGTATAACAAGAAATATTGGCTATTTAAACCTCCCCGTATTTTCATTTAACCTTTCTTTGTTCTAGACTGGTGGTGGGCAACCTGCAGCCCACCAGGGTAATCCACTGGTGGGCTGAGAGACGGTTTGTTTACACTGACCATCCAGAGGCACTGCTCCCTGCAGCTCCCAGTGGCCACGGTTCGTGTCCTGGCCAATGGGAGTTGTGGGAAGCAGCGGCCAGCCCATACCGCTTCCCGCAGCTCCCATTGGCTGGGAATGGCAAACCACAGCCACTGGGAAGCCATGCCTGCGGACGGTCAATGTAAACAAACTGTCTCGTGGCCCGCCAGTGGATTACCCTGACAGGCCACATGTGGCCCGCAGGTTGCCCACCACTGTCCTAGACTATTGTGTAGGGTTGCTGTGAATTATTAAACAAATGATGCTTTCCATCCCAGAGGTGACAGTGTTTACAATACGGTCATATCCTCCCTTTCATCGTAAAAATAAGGGCAAAGAGCCACAGCAACATACTACATAAGTAAGATGTGCAAGTTAATACATAGCATATCCTCTAGGTCAGGAAAAGAAGATGTTTGTAGTGAGTATGGTTAGAAAACTTTCTCATTAAGATTTGAAAAAAAATTATCAGACACCTACTAGGACAGCACACATACAACAAATGCTGGCATGCTCAAAGACAAGGTGTTGCAATATTTTAACATGCCTCTCAGGGGAGTAAAAGCTGGATAACCCACAAACTTATCTTAGGACCATTCCACTATAAATCATTAAGTATTTTAGTGGCATCCCACTGCTATTCATCACATTTTTAATAGCACCTTTTAAAACATCCTTTAAAAAAATATAGAAGTCAGGCCAGATATAACACTAACACTCTGAAATTTGCACATACCCTGGTCAATTTTTTGTCCTCCCAACTGCTCACAGTATACCTATAACCTCCCAAGATAAACATAGCATTATACACGATATGATCAATAACAAACCATGAGCAGCTAAATATAGATTTTTAGCAATGTATTAATAAATGGCCTGATAAAGAACCAAAACCAATTTGTCAACAGAACAAATGTTTTTCCCCAGAAAATTAAAAGATTCACAAAAATCTGTGTCAAAATCTGAATATCTGTCCACAGAGTGTCCAGTCATCCTGGTATCTATACTCAGAAGAATACCGTTCTGCTATATTATTTGATTATTTGTGGTAAATCATTAATTCCTTTTTCCTAATGCTCTCTTGAAATTTTGTACATAAAACTGGTACACTGATTTCCTTTTGCACCAGATACTGGTATTAAGTAGTGTTTTATAAATATATACTGCTCCTTGTTTGCCATTTGGTAAATTATGGAGCAGCAGATGTGATTTCGTAATTAAAGCTGAAGCTCGCTTTTCATTACAAACCCAGTTTTCATCCCAACCCTCCAATTTCACTCAAAAGATACTGTATTTTCTGAAATATTGCATGACAGATCTCATCCCATGACAGGTAGAACTTTCTGGGAAGTGTGATGAAATTCTTCTAATGATTTGTAAAGTCATGGATATTTGAACATTGTCATGAAGTTCACTGTGACGTTATTTGATTAAAATATGACCACACACATAATTGTTGAAACCATTGTTATATATCTGCAACAAATCTTGTACAAAATGTGGCATGTAAGATGTCTATGAAAAGGTTATGATTTCCTGGTTATGATTATGCTATCTGTATGCATGTATTTAAAGTTATGAATATTGTCTCTATACTTTGATTTCAGATGTTTGCTCCTGGGGTAATGCCTACAAGGTAGCTAGCCAGAACATCTTGGAGGGACTATTCAAATTGAGTGGCCCATCAAAAGAGTATTTAACTGACAATGGACCATGGGAGACGCCCATCTACACTTAATGGAATTGCCTGCTATGACTAGGAGAAATGTGTGAACATGTGACTTGTCCATGTGATTCCAAATTCCATCTTGGTGCTGTAATTTTCCACAGTAAGAACAATGGAATTCCTTCCACATGGCAGAAGCTATAAAAGGCCCTGGAAACGCCTCCATTTTGCCTCTGTCCTGCTCCAGCCTCTTTCTGCCCAAGCCTCTGGACTATGAGTTTATACTAATGGGAGCATTCTAACCAATGGACTGAGGACCTTCCAATGATATGGAAACAACCAGAGACTTGACTTAAGACAGCAGTTTATTCCATCACTGCTACAAGCCTGAACCAAGAACTTTGCAATTACTGTATGTATCTGATTCCTTTAACCAATTTTAACTCTGACCTTTCTTTCTTTCTTTTTATGATTAAACCTTTAGATACTAAAGGACTGGCATCAGCATGATTTTTGGGTAAGATCTAAGCTATATAGTGACCTGGGTGTGTGGCTGGTTCTGTGGGATCAGAAGAACCTTTTACTGGATAAGACTGGTTGTAAAGTAACATTCACCTTTAAATCCAGTGCATTTGGTGGTGATATAAGACCTGGAATTCCTATGGAAACTGCTTTTATGACTTCTTGTTAGCCAGTGTGGTGGAACAGAAGTTTACTTTTGTTGATGGTTGGTATATCCTATGGGCACCAGTCTTTGGGTTTATCTGACCTATTTCTCAGCAGTTTGTCCTGAATTTGGCATCCTCAGTTGTGGCCCACTGAGACTCAGTTACACTGAGTCTTAGTACTTTTTTGGGGCTTACGAACCAAACTCTCAGTTTGTTCTATTTTGCTGGTCTTTCTGAAGAGAAAGACCTTGTACCATTTTCATGGAGGTTGGAAGAGCAATTACTAAAATGTATGAAAGCCTCTGCTGTCACACATGTGTAATTCCTAAAGTTGTGTGTAGAAAAGCCAGAACTTAAAAACTGCATAGCAGTTGGGAATTGACTTCAAATCCCGGTTATGATGCAAGCTGGTAATATTCTAAACAAAACGAACTCTCACCCATTCATATAGCCGCCATTGTTTCACTTACTCTACAGATTTTCCAGGTTTCAGATATTCCAGGTTTCAGACTGATATTTGGGGTTACTGTTGTTGCTGGTTGTCTTGTTGTGTGGGTGACTGTGCTGATGTGTGTTGGCTGTGGTGGGATAATTGTGTTGATTTGTGTATGTGGCAAATGAGGGGTGTGTGATGTCATGAGGAGTTGTGTGTGTTTGTATCTGCTGGTTGTTTTGTTGAGAGGCCAATTTTGAAGATCTGTGGCACTTGAGCCAATTAATCCATCATCTGTGTGGTCTCATTCATACAACCAATGACTCCTGCAGCAGTCAGGGTGATTGGTGCTTAATTTACCTCTGATATGATAACAGTATAGGTAGGACTCCTGGCACAGCATAGATATATGCCTTACTGTAGCTGTATACTGCGCACAGGTACAATTGGTAAAGTCATAATGGTTGGGAACCTGAAAAGTAATAGACAGCAAAACCTAGTGATTATTCAAACTGGTGAAATTTTGAACAAAAAAAGATCTCAGTCATGCTTGTAACTTTTCGTCACTTCACAGTGACTCAGACATTTTAGCCTTCAATGTGACATACAGATAGACAATCCTGGAATCTTATCATATAGATGTAATAAAAACAGCTTATACTAGAGGTGGGCAAACTATGGCCCGCGGGACCATCCTGCCGGTCCTTGAGCTCCTGGCCTGGGACGCTAGCCCATGGCCCCTCTCTTGCTGCCCCCCTCCCTCGCAGCCTCAGGTTACTGCACTGCCAGCACTCTGGGCGGCATGTTTAGGCGGTGGGGAGCGGGGATTGGATTTTTTTTTTTTTACACTATACAGTGTGCATTTAAAATCTGTATTATGCCAGCTGTTGTACTTCAGCAATGAAACTAAACTTGGTACCACAAAGAAGGGCAATGAACAGATCCTCTCTATGAACTTGTTTAGAAAGAGCTATATTTACTTAATTGATCAAACGGGAGTCACAAAGGATGAAATATTTTGCAGAGGCATATGCTAATAGCACTGCACCAACCTTTAAGCCCTACTGCTTACAGAAAAGAACCATGAAACTGTCGAGATGACGGAAATGCTCCAGAGCTTCTGTTCAGAATGCAGAACAGCATAATAGCAGCACAATCTATTTATTTATTTATTTTTAAAATAAAGTTGAGGGAGGGGTGGAAACAGTAACAAGAAATTAGAAAGTTGATTGATACAAATTCACCATCTATCACAGCTTGAAAAAATGAATTCACACTCTTACCCTTCCCCACTTCCCATTACAGGTCCCTCAGCAGTGCTTGAATGTTAGCAGTGCTGCTAATGGATAAAAATGGAAACAAATGCATGCAACAAATCACTGTATGCTCTTGTGCCAGCTTTCTCATTCTGATTCATCATACACAGAACTTCATGTGACTACTGCATATTAAAGTCAATGTTCTACCTCTTCATTACCATTATTTCTCTTTCACTTCAGAAGTTTTTATTCCTTGAGATCTCTGCTTGAATAGCTTGTCAGAGAACATTTAAATCAATATTTGCATGCGTGTGCCATGCATCCGGATGCCATCTCATTACAATATGAATTCCTATAATTTCTGTCAAGGTGCAGAAACACAGTAAAAACTGTTTCAGATGATTGAAGATTATCGCCATCTATCTCCATCATTTAGAAATCTGAGGTAACGGAGGATTTATCATCAGCTCATTTCACACCTGATAAAAAAATCTAAATAAAGATTGAATGCAGCATTTTCTGTGATGCATGAAAATTAATTGCAGCTCAAGCAGAAAACATTAAAGATTCACCCTATATTTGGCCAGTGCTGGGATGCTTTATCTAAGTACAGCCTACTGCATTGGAGATCCAGGTTTAAGTCACTGTCGAAAAGCTGTGGTATTACAGAGTGTTTATATTTGATACAGAAATCCAGAGCTCGATGAGCGGTGAGACTGCTTTTTGGGTGAGAAGAGTTCTATAGTGGGCAACGCAACTAAGACAGCATATGTTTATGGAGAAATAGCAAGCCCTGGCTGGGCTCCAGGACACAGATGCCTGTGCTCAGGGCCGACCCTAGACCTAATGGTGCCCCAAGCGAGGAGAGTCTTCAACACAACACGCCCCCCACCCCGCCATTTGTTAAACTTCTGAATACCTTATTTTTATTGCATTTGTAGCCCACTTCACAACTTTGATGCATGATTTGCGTTTGTGATTTATCTCTGTTATACAAGATGATAAATTTTCATGCTAGGATCTGTAAATCTGTATTTATGATAGATAGATAGATAGATAGATATGTATAAGTATATAAAAAAAACTCATTTTCTCAAAGCTTATAGAAACTTTTTAGTTTTAAGAATAACTGAAATGTACTAAAATCAAGAAATTGAACCGTGCACCAACACTGAGTGGACCAGTATTAACTAGCATTACAGTAGGTGACTGCCTCAGAATGTTAACCCTGATTCTTTAGTCCAAAAGGTGCTTTTCTCACCTTTGCCCTCAAAAGTTGAAGCACAGCGTCAGATAGATCCAAAGACCGGCCAATGGCATTTTCAAGTGATAAAATAGCTAGAGATGTCAGTCTCTTGTCAGCCGTCATCGATCAAAGACATGTTTTAATGAGCCTGAGCTTCAAAAAGCTGTGCTCACCACTTGCAACTGTGACTGGCAGCGTGAGCAGAATCCTCAAAGCTATCCACGCATTAGGAAAAAAGTGTCCTTCAGCGCTGCATCATGAATGAATTGGAGAACTTGGAGTGGAGAGTGCTTCCCCTCTTGCAAAATATGATGGATGTTGTCCAATTCGACAAAAGGTCTTTATCATTGATGCTGGAATATTTTCCATGTGTCGGCATTCGGTGAAGGTCCGAACAATTGTTTAAGAGTATTTTCCTGTCTGTCAGCAGCTTACTAAGTCAGACAAAAAAACCCAGATCTTTTCATGGCGCTTCATTTGTCCAAACTTTTCTTCAATGGACACTCAAGCAGTGTCAACAAGAAAGCAAAAAAAACTCCCTCCTGAATTTTTCTTCTGAGCTTCCCATCACCACATCTCTGCCCTCATAACCAAACTCTCTCTTCTTCTGATGAACACGAGTTTCCTTGAAGACTCAAATCCTAAGTTTTCTGCCATTTCTTTTAAAGCAGTGATGGCATCTTCAAATCCATTGTCTCTATAGGCAGCAATGAAATCAAGGCAGCTTTTCATCAAAGTAGCAGTGCTCACGATGTCCATCGACTGAGTTTGCAGTGTCTTGCTTATTTTTTATTGGAACAGGAAACACGTGAGACCAAAAATTTGAAGTCAGTGATCTGGTTTACCAGGTTTTGCACCTTGTGTCGGATTCTGGCCTCGGCTTTACTCAACTGCGCCAGTTCCATCAGGGCATCATAAACCTCAGTCACTTGGTACCTCACTGGCTTTATGATGTTAATGCAGCCAGGGGCGACGAGTTATATGGGCTCATGGTGCCTATGCTCCAGGAATATTCAGGGCCCTGGGACCCAGCTCCACCAATGTTCGGGGCTGGGTCTCTCCCCCTGCCCTGCCTGCTGCCCCCGCATGCCTCCCTAGAATCATCTCCCGGCTTTCAGGCTTTGAATTTTAATCAATTTGCAAGTTTCTATGTTAAAGAAGATTGATGCTATAAGACGCAGGGACTCATATCCTATGCAGCACATTACACTTAAGTTATCCAGAAGGGGCCCCCGCCCCCCACACACGTCATCTCCTCTGTGCTATCCCATCCCAACACCAAAACACACGCTACCACTAAGCATAAAGGAGATGTGGAAGAACCAAGGGGAACCCTACTCCTGCAACATTTATGCAGCATGTCTGCAGAGAAGGCTTTGGCTAATTGGAAGCCCCAGGCTCCCCCTCTTTGCTGTCACTTTATGCTCATCAAGTTGAGACTTTTTGATTCTGAGGTATGGACAAATCTGCTCTCCTTTTTCGAAAGGATGGAGATGACTGTAGAGGACTCTGTGATGTTGGAAATCACTTTTCTTTCTGAAAAGTTTGTTCTTAATATATTTAGCTGCATCTCCTCCTCAAGATAGTATCGCTGAAGGAAGTTAGCAAAAATAAATGATTTCCAGTTGGTTAATTTTGTGCATTTAGCAGCACTTTGTTTATGGTCAATGTCACTGTTTTCCTCTTGACAGTCAGTCAGTTTCAGCCTTTTTGATAAAATCCTTAAAAACACCAGGCCAGGAGCATAAAAGCCCTTTCCAAGATTTAAAGGATTCCTCAACCATGGGATGCTGTTCCAGGACAGAGGTCTGCTGGGAAGAGATGGGTTCCACTTAACCAAGAAAGGGAAGGGCACCTTTGGTCACCGACTCATCAACCTAGCAATGAAGGCTGTAAACTAGCTTCAAAGGGATCAGGTGACAGGTAGGTATAAAAAGAGTGACCTTAACAGAGGACTAGGTTGTTTTTATTTGCGGGAGGGCTGGGGGGAGAAGGGAAGATTGGAAAATGAATTAGCAGCAACAGGAGGGAGAACAGTGGACAATATGCTTGTAACAGGGTGCACTCGCCTCTTGTGAGTGCCCCCTTTGGCCAAGTGTGTGCATGTACTCTCTCTCTCTCCGATTGTCTCCAGAGGAGGGACAATATCTTCACCCTCTTGGGGCTTTCTGGCTACAGATCTCCAGCTAGGCCACTACAGTTCAGTTCCCGCCTTTGGGGTGCTTCACTGTCCAGGCCACTTCCCCACAGTGGCTATTGAGGGTTGTGGGGGGACCCAGTCCCAGCCACTACTCCGGGTCCCAGTTCAGGGATCCTGTAGATAGCAGCTATCTGCTGTGTCTCTTTTTCTAAGTCACACTGCTGATCTAATTCCACTTCCCCGTGGCTGTGCCATCTTCACACTTACCTCAAGGCCTTCTCTTGATGGAGTCCCCGCAACCAGCTCAGGGCTCCTTCTCACTCTCCCTGGCTTCTGGCAGCACTACCTTGTCAGAGATCCTGCAGCTCTGTCAACCGTCCACACACCATCCACACTCTTTCAGCTCCAGCAAGGAACTGAGCTCCATATGGCCCTGCAGCTCTTCTTATAGTAGGCTACGGGGCCCTGATTGGCTGTGTCCTACACAGTCACTCTAGGCAGCTTGGAGGACCCCCCTCCACTGCCCTTTTTTGGGGTGGGGTGTGGCAGGACCAGGAGACCTCCAGGAGCGGGTCTCACAGGGTCTGGTATACCTCATCACAATGCTCAACATCTTAGATGTCCACACACAAATGCAAGGAGTAGGGAGAATAAACATGAAGAATTGGAAGTACTAGTACATAAGCTAAATTATGATAACTGATATTCAGCAGAGACTTGGTTGGATAAATCTCATTCCTGGAATATTGGTACGGGGGTATAGCTTAGTTAGGAAGGACAGGCAGGGAAAAAAGGAAGGTGGTGTTGCATTACCAATATAATATACTATTGTTCTCAGGTTCAAGAGGAACTGAAAGGTAGACCAGCTGAAAGCCTCTGGGTGAAGATAAAAGGAAACAATAGGTGCGACTTCATGGTATGGGCCTACTATACACATCACCAAATCACAAGGATGAGGAGGCATTTCTATAACAAACAACAGAAATATTCAAAACATGAGACTAGGTAGTAAGGTGGGATTTTAACTAACCAGACATCTGTTTGAAAAGCAATATGGTGAAACAAAGTGTCCAACAGGGTCTTGGAATGAAGACAAGGTCTTGTTTCAGAAAGTTTAAGTCAGGGGTCTCAAAGTCCCAGCCTGCGGAGGAGAGACCGACGTAGCCACACTGCCAGCTCTGTCTGCTGCAGGCACCGCCCCCCCTGCAGCTCCCATTGGCTGGGTAAGGGGGACAGAGATACCATCACTAGCTGCTGGGTAGAGTCAGCCAGGGAGGCAGCATCATTATTTGCCAGGCAGAGTCATCCATGGAGGCAGTGTCACTTTTTCCCACAATTAATATAAACAAGTCAAAATACCGAACACAATTATCTGATGCACCCCTTGCTGCAATCCTCAAGGTTTCAACTGCTCAGTCACTGAGGCCAAACATCGTCAAACTGACAGAACTGACATTGCCAGGTGTTTGGCAAACAAAGTCTCTGGCAGGCGAAGAATTGTATAAAGTTGTATGACAGTTTTATTATTTCTAAGAAATTCAAAATAAAAAATACAATATAAATGTTTTCTTTTCTGAACATCATTATTGTGACATGTATCTGTGGTATGCTTGTGGCCTGCACCAAGGCTATATCATGCTGTGTGGGCAAACCGCCCCCTCAGTTCCTTCTGCACCACCAAGTCTCAGAGGAAACTCTGAAGCAAAGGGGAAGGAGAGTGAGCAATGGAGTACCCATATGGACACACATCTCAAAGAACTACAGTTACTTCACAGGGCAAGTAACCTCTGTTCCTTCTTCAAGTAGTGTACCTATGGGTGCTCCACTCTTGGTGGCTCCCAAGCAGTATCTCCCATAGGAAGGGGGCGGAGGGAGGGGAGCTTCAGAAAGGAGTCCATGACATGGGAGAGAACTGCACTGCCAACTGAAGCATCAGATCTGGAGATACAGACCTGGCAATACAGTTTAGACAAGGTATGTACCAAAGACCACGTAGCAGTTCTGCAGATTTCTGAAACTGGAAAATTTTTAAGGAGAGCCATTGATGTAGCTTGAGATCTGGTCAAGTACACCAATAGGCTGATAGGGGGCGGAATGTTGCCAGCCTGGTAGCAAGCGATAATACACTTGGAAATCCATTCAGAGAATCAGGGTAGAGATGTCAGAGGTGTTTGACCTGCAATCAAAACAAAGGGTCTACTGGATTTAGAAATAGTTTAGCTCTACCTAGATAGAAGGATAATGCTCTCCTGACGTCATCGCACATCTAGAGTATTGAGAACAGTCACCAGGTTACAAATATGCAGTTTCAGAGGAAAAAACACCTGAAAAGAGTCTGATCTGATTCAGATGATATTCAAAAATCACTCTAGGGATAAATCTGGGGTGTGGTAATAAGGACATCTTATTCCTGTAGAATATTGTGAAAGGGTGGGGCGGGGGGAGTCTGCCATTAAGGCCCCAATCTCTATGACCCTGAGGGCTGAGGTAATAGCCACTAGCAAGGCTGTTTTCCCAGATAAATACCATAAGCAGCAGGTGGCCATTGGCTCAAAAGGGGGTTTTGTGAGGCTTCTTACAACCAAGTTCAGGTCCCAGACAAGAGCAGAAACTTTTGTCTGTGGGAAGAGATTTGGCAGGCTTTTCATGAACCTCATGGTTGTGGGGAGGAAAAACCCTCAATCATTGTATGAAAGGTGTAGTGCTGTACAACTGAAGATGACCATTTGTATATTGTTGCTACCACTGTTATACAATTGCAACAAATCTTGTACAAAGTATATCAAATTGTCAATGAAAAAGTTAGAATGTGTCAGATATGATTATCCCAGTTAAATCAATGTATCACGGCTGTATCTGAAGTTATGAATATTGGTAATGTATCTCAAATATGCTTGTTCTTGGGATGACACCCATAAGAAAAAGAGTACTTATGGCACCTTAGAGACTAAGGAATTTATTTGAGCATAAGCTTTCGTGAGCTACAGCTCACCTCAATCTCTCTGGTCACTCGATTACAGACCTAAAAGTTGCAATTCTTCAACAAAAAACTTCAAAAACAGACTCCAATGAGAGACTGCTGAATTGGAATTAATTTGAAAACTGGATACAATTAACTTAGGCTTGAATAGAGACTGGGAGTGGATGGGTCATTACACAAAGTAAAAATATTTCCCCACGTTTATTCCCGCCCCCCCCAACTGTTCCTCAGACATTCTTGTCAACTGCTGGAAATGGCCCACCTTGATTATCACTACAAAAGGTTCCCTCCCCACCGCTCTCCTGCTGGTAATAGCTCACCTTAAGTGATCACTCTGGTTACCGTGTGTATGGTAACACCCATTGTTTCATGTTCTCTATGTATATAAATCTCCCCACTATATTTTCCATTGAATGCAGCCGATGAAGTGAGCTGTAGCTCACAAAAGCTTATGCTCAAATACATTTGTTAATCTGTAAGGTGCCACAAGTACTCCTTTTCTTTTTGCGAATACAGACTAACACGGCTGCTACTCTGAAACCCACAAGATAGTTTACATCCAGTCTTGCCAGCCCATTGTGAATGGACTTTTCATACTTGATGAGCCGTTAAGAAGAACTAACTCTCCAGATAGCTCTTCCTGAGGACACCTCAGACAGGAAGGAGCCAATGGCCACTCCAGTAATTCAGCAAAACACGTAAGGGCATGTGATATGGACATGTGGCCTCAGACTCCATCTTTGTCACTAACTTTCTATCTGTAGGGGCTGTGGTTTTTGTTAGGGACAGTACATTTCTATGCAATGGCAGAGGATATAAAAGACACCTGAGACAGCTCCATTTTGCCTCATTCCTGCTCTAATTCTCTGGACTGTGAATTTACAACTAAAAGGAGTATTTTGAAATATGGACTGAGGACCTTCCAATCTTTTGGAAGTTACCAGAAAGACTTTTGTCACATTGAGGATGAGAGGCATCAGAGGATAGGCATACAACAACTTTTTCATCCAAGGCAGGAAGAAGGCATTCTCCAGGGAACTATGATCTAACCCCGTCCCCTGAGCAAAATAGGTGGCATTTTTGGTTTGTAGTTGTGTCAAAAAGGTCTACTTCTGTAAACCCCCATGTCCGAAAGATTTCAAGCAAAACCTAGAGATTCAACTCCCACTTGTTGTCTTGGGAGAAGCACATGCTGAGCATGTCGACCATGACATTCTACATGCTGGGTAGCTACATTGTAGAGATCCTTATGTGATGCTTTATGCACCAATTCCACAGATTTATTGCCTTGACACAGAGGGAAGAGGATCTTGCTCCTCCCTGCCAACTGACATAAAACATGCAAGCCATATTGTCTGTCATGACTTTTATGGATGTGTCTGATGAGAAGAAGGAAATGAAGACAGGCATTTCTGACTGCTCTGAGCTCCAGAAGGTCGATATGAAGGGTGATGTCTTTGCGTGACTACCTGCCCTCTGCTGTCTGAGAACCTTGATGCACCCTCCCCCCATTCTAAGAGAGGGGCATCCACGGTCACTGTTTCTGTTGCCACTGGTTGAAGGAAGGGGACGGCCACCCCTACACTGCAATGAATCTTTCACCAGTCTAGGGAATATTTTATCTGCTAGGAAATCAACACCTGCTTGTCTAGATGGTGTCCATTTTTTCCCCTGAACAACAAATGACAAGTGTTATTACATTTTTTTCTTTCTGGCTTGCTTTTTTTAAACCGAGTCTCCCCTATTGGGGATCTGTCACAGGTGACTTCTCCTGACACAAATGTCTGCCATAACAATATGGGAATTTGTTAGTTTCTATTATAGGGCAAATGAAAAATTAAATTTGCTGCCATATAACTTCTCCTCATAACATTTTGACAAATGACAAAAATAACTCTTCCTTTCTACCCATATGTCTAGGTATTATATGAGCTGCATCACCAGAGTGCCTGAGTACCTCCCACAAGTTAAAACAATAAAAATCTCACCCTTCAGGGGAGGCTTCCAAGATTTCAGCTATCCTTTGTTCCATAAGTGAGAGTGAGGTTACTATTGTTGGAAAACTTGTTTACTCTTCTATTCAGGTTTTTATTCTATGCCTATCTGAATACCTTCCAGAAGTGCATTAAGACAATCGTGTGTGATTCATTCTTTCTTTCCTTCTCCCTTCCACACTCTTGAGGGAATGCTGCATGAAAATATTTATAAAGTATATTTTTATTATTTGTGTTCCATGTAAGGTGTTTATATAAGTTTAAAAAAAAAGTGCGGGGGGGGGGGCTTCTCTCACTTGGAATAGAAAGCAGTGAGGTTTTAAGTGGCTCTCAGTTCCTGCGGGAATTTGTTCCACAGTTTGGCCAACCCAAGAGAAAGCTCTGTCTCCAGCACAGACAAGCTTTACTCTTGATGCAAACAGTTCCAGTGTGTCCAAAGAACAGGGTTCTCAAGTGGATCCTTATCCCAGAGCTTAAGGCATTTTTTGCTGTCCATTATGTGTAGGGTCCAACCAAATTCACGGATGTCAAAAACACATCCTGGACCGTGAAATCTGGTCTTCCCCTCAAATCTAGTCTTTTGTGTTCTTATACACAAGTACACAGTGTTTTTCAGACCATGGGTCCTGACCCAAAACTCTATTGTCAGGGGTCGCAGTATTGCCACCCTTACTTCTGCACTGCTGTCAAGGTTCCTTCCCCACTCTGAACTCTAGGGTACAGATGTGGGGACCTGCATGAAAACCTCCTAAGCTTACTTTTACCAGCTTAGGTTAAAATTTCCCCAAGGTACAAACTATTTTACCTTTTGCCCTTGGACTTTATCGCTGCCACCACCAAACGTCTAACTCCGGTTACTGGGAACGAGTCTGTTTGGAAATGTCTTTCCCCCCAAAATCCTCCCAAATCTTACACCCCCTTTCCTGGGGAAGGTTTGATAAAAATCCTCACCAATTTGCATAGGTGAACACAGACCCAAACCCTTGGATCTTAAGAACAATGAAAAAGCATTCAGTTTCTTAAAAGAAGAATTTTAATAGAAGAAAAAGTAAAAAGAATCACCTCTGTAAAATCAGGATGGTAAATACCTTACAGGGTAATTAGATTCAAAACACAGAGAATCCCTCTAGGCAAAACCTTAAGTTACAAACAGACACAAAAACAGCAATATCCATTCCATTCAGCACAGCTATTTTATCAGCCATTTAAAGAAATCAGAATCTAATGCATATCTAGCTAGATTACTTACTAAGTTCTAAGACTCCATTCCTGTTCTGTCCCCGGCAAAGACATCATACAGACAGAGACAGAGAGAGAGCTTTGTTTCTCCCTCCTCCCAGCTTTTAAAAGCATCTCGTCTCCTCATTGGTCAGGTGCCAGCGAGGTTATCCTAGCTTCTTAACCCTTTACAGGTGAAAGGGTTTTTCCTCTGGCCAGGAGGGATTTAAAGGTGTTTACCCTTCCCTTTATATTTATGACAGCTGCCTTCAGAGCTCGGTGGCTGGAGAGTGGCAGCTGCTGGCCAGGAACCCAGCTCTGAAGGCTGGGCTGCTGCTGGTGATAAGATAAACAAATATTTACAGATAAACCATAATAAATGTTGCTTTATATATACACATGCAAATGATACCAATGATACCATAAAACTCAGGGTTTCTTTCTCAAATTTGTTACATTGGTGTGACAGGTTGGATAACAGAAAACCCCTTGGGAACTGCCAACTGATGTGCTGGGACTACCTCTAAGCCCGTTTTCCCTGGCAGCTTTGGACTTCAGAACCCCGCCTGGTTGTGCCAGACACACTAGCCTGCTACGAACACAGACCCAGGTCTGAACCACATGCCACACAAGCTGCAGGCTTAACTGAAAACAGCTTAAGAAGTGTTCCTGTCTCCAACACTCAGATGCCCAGCTCCCAATGGGGTCCAAACCCCAAATAAATCCATTTTACCACGTATAAAGCCAATACAGGGTAAACTCTCAAATTGTTTGCCCTCTACAACACTGATAGAGAAATATGCACAGCTCCCCCCCCCCCACACACAAGGTATTAATACATACTCTGGGTTAATTAATAAGTAAAAAGTGATTTTACTAAATACAAAAAGTAGGATTTAAGTAGTTCCAAGTAATAACAGACAGAACAAAGTAAATTAACAAGCAAAATAAAAGAAAACACACAAGTCTAAGCCTAATACTGTAAGAAAGTGATTATAGATAAAATCTCATCCTCAGAGATGTTTCAATAAGCTTCTTCCACAGACTGGACACCTTCCTAGTTTGGGCACAATCCTTTCCCCTGGTATAGCCCTTGTTCTAGCTCAGGTGACAGCTAGGAGATTTCTCATGACTGCAGCCCCCTTTGTTCTGTTCCAGCCCCTTATGTATCTTTTGCACAAGGTGGGAATCCTTTGTCCCTCTCTGGGTTCCCACCCCTCCTTCTAAATGGAAAAGCACTAGATTAAAGATGGATTCCACTTACATAATCACATGTCACTATAAGATTTCATTACCTACTTGCCAGCACACAGGTATACAGGAAGTCTTAAAAGTAAACAGAGTCATCTACAGTCAATTGTCCTGGTTAATGGGAGCCATCAAGATTCCAAACCACCATTAATGGCCCACACTTTGCATAATTACAATAGGACCTCTGAATTATATTTCATATTTCTAGTTTCAGATACAAGAAAGATACATTTATACAAATAGGATGACCCACACTCAGTAGATTATAAACTTTGTAATGATACCTTACAAGAAACCTTTTGCATGAAGCATATTCCAGTTACATTATAGTCACACTCATAAGCATATTTTCATAAAATCATATAGAGTGCAACATCACAATTGGTACAATGTCTTCTCGATGACCAGAAGAAAAAAAAAATAGTGGCAAAACGTGAGAAACATGATATTTTAGTAGCAAGACTGATATTTTATTTATTTATTTTTGGTGGCCATTCTACCATATCACTCCTGCTAGAAATATTTAATTTAAAAACAGTATGTTTCTCTTCTCATTGAAAGGGAATAAATGTATGTGGATCTCCTGTAGAAACTCACACTTAGTTTCCATGCAAGTTTAAAATGTTTTTTATTACCTGGTCTGCTACAACAATGGTTTTCCCTGACTTTCTAACCTAGAGGCAGAAGATGATTTTAGGTTGAGGGTCCTCTTGCATTATGACAGATGCTCCTCTTGCCCAGGCTATGCATTAACTCTGTCTCAGCCAGGCTCCTATCCTGGGAGGCCAGGAGTCTGAGCTGCTCAAGGAGAGATTGGCTCAGCCACCAACGGCTGCTCTCTCGGTGAGTCTTCTTTACTGGGGGAACCCACCTCTGACTCACTAGCCTTCCACACGTCTCACACTTCCATTCATTCATCTGCTCTATATACACAATCCTACCACGTCACTCAAATGAAGATTCGCTTTCCAGTCCCCTCCAGGGAACAGGAAAGGCCAAGCATCATACAAGACATCTCTACAGTGGATGGGATGGGTTTCCAGCAGAGTGGAATGACCTTTTCCCTGGCCGTTGCACAGAGGCCAAGTTCTTCTCTCTCATATCCCCAACCCTCAGGCACCGCTTTAGTTCCTCTGGCAATAACAGTAATAGAAAAATAGACGGAAGGGCTCCAGCCTTAAAGTAAACTCTTCAGAGGTCTCTGTCCCCCCTACCCTTCCTGTTTCCCCCATCATCTCTGGGTCCAAGAAACCACAAACACGGCTTCCAGATGTAGACTCCCAAACCAAGGCCACCACACAGCCTTCCAGGGTTCCAGTCCAGCACCATGAAATTAGATTAACTACCTCAATCTAATATGTCTCCTTGCCTCTGATGGACACAATCTGGCTCATTTAGCCTGAAAGAAAAAGATGCTTTACAATGTACACCATGCAGCTGAACAACAGATGCCATGAACACACAATGAAATTCTATGGCAACTGACAGAGCATCCTTACACACACATACATAAGTTGTTCTGTCTCATACATCACCTCACCATGATGTACTTTAAGTCAAGAAGACAGAGGTATAAACTCTTCAGATTTTTTAAAAATATTTGATTCCTGCTGCACAAAAAGGTTTACGAATTCCACCAGGGAAAACAATTGCTGTAACTGCCAGAATAAGCAACTTTTAAGGGTAAGGCATATTGATTTGGGGCTAATTACCAGTGCCCATTTAAAGATCCAAACCTGCATAGTTAGCAACTTGTATTTAAGAAAGAGTTCTTCAATTTGAAAAGAGTAACAATGACAATTAATTTAACTTGCTGAATCCTTAAGCATTACTGTAATTATAGCATGTCAGAGAAAAATTATTCAACCCCCCTCCATTTTTATATACGTCAATAACAAGCAACAAAATCAATATACTTTCCCAGTATTTTTGATATAGAAGAGCAGTACATATCAGGATCTTACGGAATTCTCATATGTAAAAACTAACTGCATTTAGGATAAAGATATAACAGTATTTAAAAGAATCTATAGACACACAAACTTCAGAAAAAAAGATACATACTGCATACTTGACTTTTCCTTTGAAGCAGTGTTCACAGGTCCCAAATTAGTGTTAATTGACTCCCTCTACTGGTAAAACCTGGTACTTCATCAGGAAAAAAAATGTGTCTATTTGCATCTTCCTAGTGTATAAGATTTGAACATGCAGGTGAACTGACAATATCATTCATAGAATATCAAGGTTGGAAGGGACCTCAGGAGGTCATCTAGTCCAACCCCCTGCTCAAAGCAAGACCAATCCCGAACTAAATCATTACATTACATTTGGCTAAGGTCATTGTGTAGTCAGCTGGAAACAAGGAAATAAAATCAGTAGATTCTAGAAGATATATATAGTACATTCTAAAATATATAGCCTGTGGATAATGCTTATCACAACTATGCAGTATATTGAGCCCAGTCTCATTAAGGGATTATGAATTAATATTTTGTAGTATATGTTCAACATTGAAATAATCTGGAGTTTAATTGTACTTCCTGACAACAAATTCATACAAGATAGATATGATAGATACGAGAACTCTTGAAAATATATTCAGAATTTATTTTAGCTGTCACTAGTACATTAGCTATCACGAGTATGAAATGACATATATTCTGCTTTCCCTTTCCATACAAACTTTATATTTTTATTATTAAAGAGAGTCTTAAAATAAATAATGAAAGATCCATGAAATAGTACATTGAATTTTTGTTTAAATATTTATGGAATTCTCTAAAAAGAAAGCTGCCTCTTGCATTTTACTCTGAAACCTTTAAAAGGAAAAAATAGTTATGCATGAATGAACCTGAATCACTGCAAAGTAATTTTAACAGTACCTTCTGTCTGGCTTTGCTCTCTCCATCTGAACAGAGAGGCAAGGTGAATCAGCAAGACTAGCCAAGAGAGTTGAGCAAATCTGTTACATTTCTGTGCTACACACATGAGAAGGAAAGGTTGGTTACTTTATACTGTCTATCAAAGTAATTCTTATCCACAGTCACTTTCAAGTCTATGAATAAGAGTTAAAACATTTTCTTTTAGGTTATAGCAGGGTAACTGGCTAGTTCTAAAAAAGGGGAAACATGCTGAATTACATAAAAATGACACAAAATTATGAACGTATATAAGCATGGGATACCCTAGTACCATTTCAGTGGATGTGAATATCCAACAAAACACCCATTCACAGGCAACTTTAAAAATGTCTTCGGAGGAGCAGTCAAATGAGCACACTGCATGCATAAAATTTCTTTTTAATGTTTTCCCATTCCTCTCATTCTCTTTCTGCTGCTTCAGCCTCTAGCTCCAATATGCACAGCATGCAAGAGAGTAAAAACTTGCAATCTCTGAAGTACCCTGTGCGGATGCCCCAGAGAGAGGGAGAGTTGTATTCACTTTCACTCTAGTGCTATTAGTGCAAGTGGCACAAAGCATCTGTCAGAAAACAGAAGAAATGGAGGACAAGAACAAGTGGAGAGCCAAAAGGAGGGAGCAACCTACTGCTGCTCAAGCAGGATTCCCAGAACCCCTAGGCTCAGCCCTAGAATAATTCCAGCAGAGTAAATGGTATTTTCCCTAGATATATAGGTTTTTAAAGGCTCCATAATATTTTTGAACTAAAAATAAGTAAAAACTCTAGTCTAAACAGTGTAATTCTACCGTAAATACAGTGTTTGTGTCCCTCTATTATAAATAGAGAGAGAGAGAGAGAGAGAGAGAGTGTGTGTGTGTGTGTGTGTGTGTGTGTGTGTGTGTGTGTGTGTGAGAGAGAGAGAGAAAGAGAGAGAGAGAGAGAGAGAGAGAAGATGATCTCTTACGTAGAGATGTTTGCAGTCTTATTTTTTGTACAACATGAACATTAAGGCTGGATATTTATAAACATTCAGCACCTACAGTTGGGGTCAGATTTTCAAAAATGCCCAACTTCCAGAATTTGCCACTGTTGTCAACTGGAGCTGCTTGCTGCTTAACACTTTTTAAATTCTGGACCATTTATTTACATATATAATGAAAGCCAAATGCTTTTGAAAACATGGGCACTTAGTTAAGTTCCTAAATGAAAGCTTGCAGGTGCTGAGCTCTTCTGAAAAATCTGGCCTTCCATTCATCTCTGCTTCAGATCCCACATGATCAAATAAAAAAGAAAATCACAACACACTGTAAAGAGAAACATTTCTCTGTGGATTACATTGTGCCCAGGGTTGCGACTCTGACATCACAGCGAGGTGCATGAGCTGTACCACTATACGAATAGCCCCAGATCTGACTTTGACTCAGACACACCCTTCTAAGTGTCTGATTAATTAGAGTTCAGACATGATGACATGGAGAAGAGATATTTCTGGTCTCTAAGTGTTCTATTGTACCATTTAGTATCACTAATCCCAAATATTTAAAAATAATGCATCAGGCCCCCAAAAACTTGAGATTACTTTAAAACATTTGATATTTTAAAAAATAATATGTTTGGTCTTTTTATTTTCCTTCTGGTTTTGGATCCTGTAGAGTCACATTTTCCAGGTTTTCTCCTGTAATCATGAGAGTAAAAACTTACTTTTTATTATAAAATGAAAGCTAAGATCCTTTCTTAATTACATGACTCCAGCAGCAGGGCTTTAAGCAAAACACCAGCTATTGCAAGATGTGTGATAAAACCTTGAGTTAGTTGGCCTCATGGTAATTAAGGCACCCTGCTCTACAGGGAATGAGATACTCTGAAAAAAAAATCCAATAAATTCTTTTAAGACTATGAAATAGTCCTGAAATAAATTTTCTGTAAAATAAATTGTACATGTAGAAGAACTGATTGTGCCCTTGGTACTGCAGCAATCCCAAACTCAGCTAGAATGATGATTGCCTATTCTGTTCATTCCCTATATTCTTATGTAATTTTGTAAATCTTGCATCACATATATGCTCTCACAGCTATATATGACATAATACACAAACAAATGTGCGTGTTTGTGCACGCACATGCAGGAACACAAAATAAAATAGCCATTTGGGGGCTAACACTGTTTTCAGTTATTTCAAATCATGTAAGTCTGAAACTTGGAGTATTACCACCATTTTAATAACAATATAAAAAGTGGCTCACATTTTTGACCAACTGAAGCATACTTTTGTTTTGCACAAGTCTTGCACATTATTCACAGACTATTTAAAAATAAGATAATTTTACAAACTATTACATGAAAAAGAGAAATCAAAGGGCAGAGCAAGGAAAAAGCTGTCATGCCTAACCAACAACTAGAGGGGGAAAATACACAGTGTGCCAAGACTGTTTGCTTGATTATTAGTACAGTTTAGATATATTCGATTTTTATTTTCTACTGAAAATGGTATGAAAACCGTTCTGTATTCTATGTCCTTGTAAAAGCTTTTATTAGAAGAAATAGAAAAAAGAGTCTGATTTTATGTAGTGCCTTTCATCCCAGAGGGCTTTACATAAACTAAGGAATTAGAAATTACTAGTGCAGTAATTGTTTAGGTAAACATGGCAGCCATTATGTGAACAACAATAGCTTACATAGAGCCTCAGGCATCAATCTGTTTTATTGAGAGAGATGGAATACTGGCTAGCATGCTGAGATTATTTCAAACTCCTTTCAGAAGGTACAATGGGATGTTTAACTTCCACATGGACAGTCACTACACATGGACAAAGAGAATGCCAATATGTCCCAACCTAAGGATGGCCAAGAAGCATTCTATAGTACTGCAGTGCAGTGTTAGCATTTGGGAGGAGTCTAATTAATCCTATTCAAAAGGATAGTTTTAACAAAGTATGCTGCAAACTGTCTTTTATAATGGGAGGGAATCCCAAAGATCTATCAAGTCAATCACATGCATGCTTTATACTGATTTTTCTGAAATGCTGGAAAACCAGGGTAGCAAAATATATTTCTTGAATTTTGTAGACAGAGGGCAGCAGGATCCAACCAACAGCATTGGCACAGAACTATGTGCAGATTTAATTAAACTTTCACTCTCGCTAAGAGCACAAATCTTTGTATGGTGGTAATTCTTATTCCCCAGGATGCTAAGGAAAGGAATTTTAAAAGGAAGCAAGCAAACTGTATATATGTACATGATTTCAAAACCTTGCTTTTATTCTAGCTGGCATTTCTTCTTGGCATAAAAGAAATTATGTGGTCCTAGTAAAATGTTAATCCTCTCAAGTCAATAAAAAATTCTGAACCAAAATGTCACTGCAGCTTTCCCAAAGGAACACACAGAAACAATATAAATTGTAATATAGGGAAAACAGAGCATGTATTATAAATGACCCCTTGTGTTGTAAAGCCCAGGTATTTTGCAAACCCAAGAAATATATCACCAGAATGATTCATATTCGTGGAGCTGAAAGAGTCTGAAAAATTGAATAGAAAGAGTCTGAAGAATTAATCTTAAGAAGATCATTTTTAATTGACTCTATAGGCTGACTGTAGGAGTTCAGCATTTACTTATAACAATAAATGCGTATTAGCCAGTAATTATCAGGGACTTTTCTGTAATTATAACTGATAATGCATACTAATCTTATGTACCTAATTGATTAATGTAATTAAGTTTGAACAGTTCTGTGGGGGAGAACACCGATTTAAAAAAAATCTAGGAGAATGGCATACAGAAATGTGTCAAGACATAAGAAATTCATCTCCTTTGGCTGGAGAGAATTGATTAACCCTGCTTTGCCCCTGACTGAAAATACAAAGCACATTTCTAAGATAGCTTTTCCTAGGGCTTGAAAGGAGATTAGGAAGCTTTCCCAGGGAAGTACATCAGTGCATCCACCTCTAGGAAATCTAAACTTACTTAATTTTTTTTTAAAAAATTAATTTATTAGCCCTATGCTGTGAAGAGAGCAGTCCAAATGTGAACCAAATATAAGCCAATGCAGAAAAATTTTTGCTTCCCCTAGTCAGAGATAACCATGTAGGCAGTAGTGAAACTAGGAAGAATCACATAAGTTTCACACCAAGCAGAGGCAGGCACCAGAGTTATGCACCGGTAAGGAACATGCAAAAATGGAGGTAAGGGAGGGGTAGTGGAGACAACCCACTTGAAGCAGCCAAAAAGCTGAGCAAGATGAAGAGAGGCATGTCCGATGCAGCAGACGGGGAGTACAGAGGAAGGCAAGAGAATGTTTCTTCTTCCTTTCAGCAACTGGAGTACCTGGAGCCACTTCCAAAGTTTATCAAAAATCTACTAGCGGATATAGTAAGATGAACCCAAGTAGAATGCAGGGTCCTATTTAAGTGCTACTACAAGTGTTCTAGAATAACCTCTCAAGAACTTATTTGCAAAACAGGGTGAATTCCTTGCTTTCTTCCCAAGGTTCCTGGTATAAGGCCCTGTTCGAAAGTAAGTATATGCACAGAAATATAAACAACAGTGATTAGAACACAAGACCTTGGAACTCATGACCTTCTGGCTCCCAGGTCAATGCACATTCCCCTAAGGCAGAGGTGGGCAAACCTATGGCCCGCGGGCCACAACCAGCCCACGGGCCCATCCTGCCTGGCCCTTGAGTTCCTGGCTGGGTAGGCTAGCCCCCAGCCCCTCCCCTGCTGTCCCTCCTCCCCTGCAGTGATGCCGCCACGTGGGCAGCGTGGCTGGCTCTGGCCGGGTGGCACGGCTTTCAGTCCCGCTGCTCTGAGCGGCATGGTAAGGGGGCGGGAGTGGGGGGGATTGGATAAGGGGCAGGGGGTTTCGGGGGCAGTCAGGGGACAGGGGGCTCTTGGATAGGGAGTGGGGTCCTGGGTGGGGGGCAGTTAGGGGCGGGAATCCCGGGAGGGGGACAAGGAACAGGGGCGGTTGGATGGGGTGGAGGTTCAGGGGGGCAGTCAGGGGACGGGGAAGTTGGATAGGTGTGGAAGTCCCAGGGGGGGCCTGTCAGGGGACGGGGAGCAGGGGGGGTTGGATAGAGGGTGGGGTCCTGGGGGGGCAGTTTGGAGTGGGGAGTCCCGGGAGGTGGTGGTCAGGGGACAAGGAGCAAGGGGGGTTGGATGGGGGTGGGGTCCCGGGGGGGCGGCTAGGAGCGGGGGATCCTGGGAAGTGGTGGTCAGGGACAAGGAGCAGGGGGCATTGGATGGGTTGGGGGTTCTGAGGGGGGGCAGTAAGTGGGAAGGAGCGGATGGGGGTGGGGGGCAGGCTGTTTGGGGGGCACAGCCTTCCCTACCAGGCCCTCCATACAGTTTCACAACCCCGATGTGGCCCTCGAGCCAAAAAGTTTGCCAACCCCTGCCCTAAGGCTACATGGTGTTCTGTGGGGAGTGAATAGCTCTGTCTCTGCCATATCTGTGTACAACCCCATGACTTTACCATGCTTCAAAACAGAAAGGAAATTAACCTGAAATGGGGAACATTTTATATAATATAGGATGAATGACATATCTGGGCTCTTTATGTGGAAAAAAGGAAAATGGTAACTCCTCTGAAGTGGATACAGCACAGCAGAAACTGTTCCACCAACAGAAGAAGGATGCAAATAGATACAGAGAGAAAACAGATATTAAAGGACATTGAAAGACATTTGGAATAACTATTGTGACAGACCCAGACCAGTGGGATACAGGAGTCTGGTAGAAGGCAAATATATTTGCCACTGGATGAACAGTTTTCTGTTCCCTGAGTGAGCAGAGCAGGGGCCACCCTATATCAATCAGGAACCGTCCAGAACCAATTAAGACAGGCAAGATAATCAAGACACCTGGAGCCAATTAAGAACTTTCTAGATTCAATTACAGCAGGCAGGCTAATCAGGACATCTGGTTTAAAAAGGACCTCCCATCAGTTAGTAGGGGGGGGCGTGCCAGGAGCAGGGAGTGAGAAGGTGTGCTGCTGGAGGAATGAAGAGTTCAAGCATGATCAGGCTTCAGGAGAAAGATCCTGCAGTGAGGATAAAGAAGGTGCTGGAGGGAAGGTAGTGGAGAAGTAGCCCAGGGAGTTGTAGCTGTCACGCAGCTGATACAGAGAACATTGTGGACAGCTGCTATCCACAGGGCCCTGGGCTGGACACTTGTGTGGAAGGTGAGACCGGGTTCCCCTGCATCCCCCCAACTCCTAATCGGACACAGGAGGAGTTGACCTGGTCTGTGAGAAACACCAGAAGGGAAGATCTAAATTGGAAAGGGATCTGCCCTGTCCCTGACCCACTAGGTGGGACACAGAGACTGTGGGGATTGTTCTCCGTTTCCCTCATGCTGGCCAGTGATGAGGTTAGCTGAGTGGACAGCAGGTTTGAGCCACTAGCAAGAGTGGCCAAACTGACGGCTGCTGTGAATCTGAGGCAAGCAAATCCACCAGTAAGCACAGGACCCACCAAGAGAAGGAACTTTGTCACACTACTAAGCAAAAAAGAAAATGAAATGGGAATGGGGCTGTATTAATAGAGACAGAGATTTGGAAAGAAAAATCAAGACGTTTTGACACATCCGCACCAAAATATTGCAAAATCTCGTAAGTCACCATCACCTATACCCAGCCCAAGGTAAAACAGTTCACTAAAGGAGTAGAGAAGGGGTTGGGTTGGGTTGTTTTGGGTGTCTAATAAGCTTCCCTAATTTAAACTTAGTTCAAGTGGACTGCTTGCCTAAATCAGTACAATCTAATCTGTTGAAAAAAAAACATATTTTTAGACTTTAATAATTTAATATTACACAGACTCAGTCCAGGCTGCTATCCATCTTTCACAGCAATACAAAGGGCTGTTCGTAAGGTCACAGAGATATTGTAGAATTATGTTATGAAAGTTCCTAGGTAAACTTAAGAGAAAAGAAAATATCAAATTCCTAAAAATCTTTAGTGGCTACCTGTGGGATAGGAGATCGCTGTAACAAGAACCAGAAAGAAGTTCACTTACCTTTGGAAATAGCCATCTATACCCAGACAGGAACTGACACACAAATGGAGTGAATTTTCAGCATTTTGAGCCACCCAGTTCCCAGTGGAAATTGCTAAAGCTTCAGAGTTCACCAACGTGATATTCTAGTACAAAGTATCACAGGAATCTGAATTTTAGACATCAAGCTCAGCATTTAGTACTGGCTGGTACTAAAAGAGATAAAGTCACAGTGATAAAGTTTTCAGTCTCTACAGATCGTTTGCTCCACAGTGCCAGTAGCCTTTTCTGCCCAGTGGTTTGGAGAAAGATACAGTTCCATCACACTGAAGATGGAGGGAGAGGCCAAAGATGATTTTCCCAGAGGACCAGACAGAAATCAAAAGCACTACTTAGTAGCAGGGGTGCTGAAACAATTTGGATAGAGGGTTGTGCTGACAACCATTGAACCAAACTATAATGTCTGTATATAATGGAAACCACTTCAAACCAGGGATTACTCCCACACCCCCCAGCACCAGCACCTATGCTTAGTAGAAGTGGGCAGAAGAAAAGGGAGGGATTGTTATGAAGGCCTTAGGATGAGCTCTTGATCCTCTATAACCATACTCCAAGACTAAAAGTTATTGGCCCAAAGTCAGGGCAATCTCAAGATGGGCTAGAGCAGGGATCAGCAACCTTTCAGAAGTGGTGTGACGAGTCTTCATTTATTCACTCTAATTTAAGGTTTCAAGTGCCAGTAATACATTTTAACATTTTTATAAAGTTTCTTTCTATAAGTCTTTAATATATAACTGAACTATTGTTGTATGTAAAGTAAATAAGGTTTTTAAAATGTTTAAGAAGCTTCATTTAAAATTAAATTAAAATGCAGAGCCCCCTGAACTGGTGGCCAGGACCCAGGCAGTATGAATGCCACTGAAAATCAGCTCGCATGCCATAGGTTGCCTACCCCGGGCTAGAGTGTGGGCTGGCTTCATCCACACCAAAGAGAGTCTTATCAAATTCTGTAATGCAAAGGCTGAATTTCATTGACAATTTACATTACAATAGTGTGCCCTTTAGCGTTACATACCTGGATAAAGATTCAAATTCAGATACATAGTTCATATGGACCACCACTGCAATTCTCCATTTAATAATCTGAATAACTGTGAACTAGTGCGTAAAAGGAAAATCTGCACAATGTTGCAGTTTATCAGAAAACATTGGCATTGTCATTAGCTGTAATAAACCACACTAGTAAACCACTAACACCTCAAGAGCAGCTTAAGCAGTAGAACACATTAGTCAAATGATATTTAACAGGAAACTGTATTCTGAACATTGACTCTAAAATAGCATGATAGAGGTTCCATGTTTATTGTGTCTCAATAATTTGTGTCAGATATGCTAAGTTTATAAGTTAAAAGGATAGGTGAAAAAAAAATCCCAGCTTTGGAAACTCAGCCTGGGCTTTGAGTTAACGGGGTTTTTTGGGTTATTTCCATCCCATACATTATCACCAGTAATAAAAGCACTGGTAACAGCTGTTTAAGCCCTCTGCTGTTAGTAGGTTTGCACAGAGTAGCTGACTGGAATTTAGTAAACAATTGTGAAGGTCACAAAATGGAAAAGGATCCAGTTCATACGATGCTGGCTTTGCAGTGCTTATGAAAAGTTCACTTCAAAGTAAATATTGTTGCCTTTTCTTCACAGGGCAAGAAAATTTGGAACAGTATAGCCTCACAGGCACAACTGCCATGCAAGGAAACCTACTTGACCTTACCTTAATGTCCATGGCAACCTGCAATTTAGAGGAAAAGGGCAAGAGAGTCCCTACTTGCAAACAGTCAACTGATGCCATCTTCCCCTCTTTACTAATTCCATTTAGACCTTGAAATGCACTGACATTCACTATCAAGAAAGCAACATTAAACAAGTTTACCCTACAGACTACAAGTGCTCCTGTGGGACCTGCCTCACATCATTAACTGACACAACAACATACTGTACAGAAGCAGCCTCAAAACAGCTCTCGGGAAAAAAAGACCAACAAACTTACGTGCTGTTAAAGAAAAAGGGCTAGCTATACTGAATAAAAGATAATCTCTTCCATTCTTTTTCCTAACCTGTTGCATGCTATAACAAAGAGGTCTCTAATCGCATAAACAAAAGATCAAGAGGTTCCTTATTTTTTGTGTACTTTTCTGCGTTCTGATCCCAAATCCACTGATGTCAGTGACAGTCTTCAGTGGGCTTTGGATCAGGCCCCACAGCATGTTCCTTTCAGCCCACGCTGCCAGCTCGAAGTACCATGGGTTTGCACAAAACGTAACAGTAGAGGCTTTGACAGCGTGTGGTATGAGCTTGTGACAAGGTGAAGCAACAATATCCTAGTAAACAAGGGGTTAACCCAAACTTTCTTTGTCTCTTCCTTCTACAGGTGTTCAGGAGTAGCTGAAAGGACAAAAGGGGGAGAGTGCATTGGGAAGGTATTCCCCACCCATCTCTGATGGCTGAATTGATCTGCAGATACAGGAAGCTTTTGTTACTCTTTTTGCTTATGTTGTCTTGTTTTGATTTATGTTTATCTCCCTGGAAGAGACTTAACAGCGTGTTATTATGTCTCTGCTCTGTTACTCAGTCATCCTGCCAGCTCACAATGCTCCATAGTTATTTCTCACACACTGTAGGTAAAGTTTGGAGTAGAATTAGGGCCAGTGTGAGCAGAATGAAACCTGTAGAACTAGGCTCTCTCTTAAAGACATCAAAATTAGTGTAAATAATGATGATGATCAGAAGAGGACTCTTAGTTCCAGTGGGGAAGAAGCAGTAGGAGTATCAATAATGTGATTCAAATTCCCTTACTAACAAAATAAAATTTCTAGAAAATAATGTTTTTCTAAGCTTTTCCATCAGGTGCCAGCAGCTCGCTGAAGCAGAGTTACACCATAATTTTCTGCTCCTTTGTTCAGCTCTACAATCTAAGTTCAGATGGAACAAATCCTGCCTCATCTTCACATGTACATAAGGTCCTGAATCCAGCTGATCTGGTATTCAGCAGATCTGGTTCTACTGCATGGACTGAGGGGGCAGCTCTGAGGGCAGGATATGGAGATCCCACACGGTGGTCTGCACCTCTGCACAGTGTGCAGCTACGCTCCGGGGGGGGGGGGGGGACTCTCTGCACTGGGTATTTGGAAACAGGCTGACTGTGGTAATATAGAGCCATCAGTCCACCTATCCCAGGGGAGGGGCAAGCAGAAGTTACTGTAGTCCTAAGGCTGCAATACTAGCCATACTTTGGATATAGGATTCCTTCCCTTCCCTTGACTGAAGAGAAGCCCCCTGCACCAAACCCTTTCACTCAGGCTCATCACGGGGATCAGGATTTGCAGCTTCTCACCCTGAACTGTGAATTTTATTTCAGAACATATTTATTTCATCTCGCATTTATTAGCTGATTGCTGGTGGTATCTACCGTCTAACCTGAGATTTGGTGGCAATGAGCCAGATTCATTCCTGTGGGCATACAGGGTGAAATCTGCTCACACGGCATGTATCTGTGGAAGTAGTGTCCTGGGAAAGGGGGGATTTATCCCTGTGAAAGGGTGGCAGCAATACTGCTGCCATCTTCCCCTGAGTATTCTGGTGACAGCCATACACTCTGAATGAGCACATCTCTGACTGGTCTGACCCAGGCACTTTGGGGCCTGTGCTGGCTGATTCTGGAAATCCAAGGAGGTAATCTAGCCCAATGGCAGTATGATTTAGGCCAAGGAACACTGTCCGAACACTAATATTGAAACAAGAAGAACATTCATGTTTAAAAAGCAATTTCATATGTTGAATATGTAGTTTCACTATTAAATCAGTATCAAAGTAAGCTGCAAATTGATTTACAGTGCCAGATTCCCCTCTCATTTATGCTGTTTTAAATGAGGAATAACACCATCAAAGTCAATGAAGCTACAACTGAGTAAAATTGGGGTCTTTTACATTGAGCTCTAATACTGTCAGAATCACAAAACAATAATTAAAATTACCACCTTGTATTTGCCTTTTATCTTCAAGTAAATGCAATGTCAGAATCTGCTACTAGTGGAAGCCACATTCCTTTTATGATATGCCAATTATAATTAGAAATTTTATTTCAAATACACCTCTGTTCATTCCTACCAATTATTCTTACCTTTTGAACCTTCAGACTGTTGAGCTAAGCAAAATGGATTCAACTTTCCTTCTAAATGAGAGAGACTAAAATTGAAGTATGAGAAAGAAATGTATCTATATAATTAGAGTCCAGGATTGTCATGTGTGAGTAATTCTGAAGCCTACAATATCTGTTGAGCCAGTGTGAAGCAATGGAAACAGCTACAAACATGGCTGAGAGCTCTCTTTGTTTAGATTACTACCACGTTGACTCATCACTGGGATTTGCGGACTGTCACCATCCAATTTTTAAGTTGTCAGCCATTTTGACTTTACGAATTACACCTGTGTAGTGTTACAGCTACAATAAGGCATCTGCCATGCCAAGAATCAGACCATTGCGATTTCAGTGGTAACTTAAACTAACCACCACCTTTACTCTATAGTTAATTTGCATGCAACTATTTAATTGGCTTTGTGCGGGCGACTGCACAGATGGAGGATGGAGTGGCTCAAGTGCCACACCTATGCAACAGCACAGGCTTTCAGCTACTAGTTCATTTATATGTGCCCTAATTCAGCTGAGGTTTTGCTCCTCAGATATGTATGGTTCTTAGTTTGAGCTAAATGGAGGCCTTTATTTAACTCTTCAACAGTTGTAGAAAGCTACTAAAACATTTCTCCACTATATAATCCTGCAGCTAGTTCCTAGAACAAAAGTTTAGAGGAGCTCAATATTGTGTAAACTTGGGTTTAGGAGGCAGAAACAAGGCTAAGAATTTAAAATTTGACCTCTATAAAAAAATTTTGTGAGGTTAATTCACCTGCTATTTATGTCTGGCAAAAAAAAAAAGTGCTGCTGCAGGTGCAGATTGGAGAAACTCATTTGTTATAAACCTTCAGCAGGCAATTTAATCACATAGCACAGCAACTTAATGTTTCTTCAGCACTTCTGAAGGAAGACAGAGAGAATCATTAGACACCAAATTATATGTCATCTCAAGAGCAATTAGACTGGAAGCTGAAGCACTTTCATCACTATTAAAAAGTGCACCGTAGGATTTTGATATGAAATATAAGGCAGCAGTGCTGGTTAATTTTTCTGAGACCTTTGGGATGAGGGGAAGGTTGGTGAAGAGGTTGAAAGTACTTAGAAGGAATGGGAAGGAAATGAGCATGCAAGAGTGATATACCATGAAGTAAAAAACAGCAGGAAGCCAGGACCCTGCATTGAAAGTACTGGGGAATGAAGACTACATTTGCGGGACTCCATAACGTCTAGTGCAATAAAACCACTCAATTTTTTTTATTATACTAGCACATTCTCATTACCATAGTTAAAGTTGTGTCAGCACTTTCATTTTTATACCCCTATTTTCAGCAGATTATAATTCAACTGCAAAAAAGAGTGTGTGCTGAAAACTGCACACAAGTCTCAGCCTGGAAGCAGCTGTTCAATTTTTGATGAATAATTTATTTGTATTTATTTATTTATTTAACAAATTTGAAGGAAAACAAAATAGAAATCATTCTTATAGAATTTAAACCTCCAAGAATTTCCCCTCTTCCTCCAAAACCCTATATTTAAGTGTTGGGAACAGATTAATACAGGGCTTGAAAACTGTACCCAACACCCACTGTTCTGAGGACAAAGTCTGGGGTTATTAGCTGGGATAAAAAATACCTGGGCTATCAGGCCATGTCCCAAAGCCATGCAATTTAAAGAAATAAATTGATTCCATTGTGTACTACATTTAATTGCATCATATGGTCCATCCACTGTTTTTTTAATTTAACGTAGTACAACTTTTGCTTTTGTTGTATTGTCTTCCTTTTCCTGTCTTTGTTCTGCTCTCTATGAAAAATCACACTATCTTTTTCTGTTTCAGTGTCAGTTTCTCCTTTTAATTCTCTTGCTCGCTCTCCATTCTATTCTACCCTTCCCGGCAATGTGTTCTCTATCTCCTCTCCCATCTTTTGTCTTTCTCATTTCTTCTCCTACTTCACCCCCCCCACACACACACACCCCTCAAATTACCCACATTTCACTCTACTATGTAGTTTTACTTTCTCATTTATCCTATGAAACTCCCTCCTCACACCTCATCCCCTCAGACAACAGGGCTTGGAAATGTTATCAGACACATAGTAGCCAGAGGACTAACCTGAAATCCTATATAAATGGAGAGGAAGAGTGCACCATCCAGGGGTAATGCCAATGTGAGAACCCAGCCCCTTTCCCCAGAGGTAAATAAGCTCAGCTATTCTACCCCACCTTCAGCTTCTATCTTTACTACTCTCTCTCTTTCCCATCCCGTCCCACTGCTGATACTCAAAGCTTTCCAAAACAGTATCAGAGTGAAAATGACTTGATTCTAGTCACTTTCACAGAAGCCCACAGGGACCTGAATAGCAGAATCTTTCACTTTGCTACAGCTTCGCAAACCTCTGAGCAGCAGCACAAGACACTGCAATTGGTGTGTTGCAAGTACTGCTACTGACTGGTTAAGAACTGGGCACATCCTATTATATTTGTAACCCAGTCGCCCCTGCCCTCATCCCAGCTTGCCTGTTTGTTTCACTTATCTCTTATGTACAGTACCATACCTAGCACCATAGGACTCAACCTGCATATGGTCATAGGTGCACCAAAATAAAATGTTAAATAATTAATAATGGTAATACTGAAACTGTATGCAGACTCAGGCAGAAAGTACTCCATTTTTTTTTTACATTTGGAAAATTATTTGGGACAAGTGAGCAGAAAGGAAGACATGCCACTCCTGCAATTTCCCAATGAGAATTATGTGGCTCCAACTTTTAGAGATCACTTTCCTAAATTCACTTTTCAGTGAATAATTGAATAACTACTTTTAAAAAACTTAGCATGATCAGACATAGCTACATATTAAAAAAGTGTGTCTGGGAAGCAATGCCCCAGACCTCCTCAATAATTCCTCATGCTGCTCGCAATCAGAAGGCCCTGAGCTATGCCCTTTCTTGAAATCCTGTGGGATAAACTAAGAACCATTTTCATAACCTGTGTTGAAACAATCATACCTAGTAAAGGGAAGCTTCTGCCTTAGTATGAATCTTATGAAAACAACAGTATTCCTCTAGTCATTCATTCACTGAGCTACATAGATTAGCCTAAATATTTGTACTTAAGCAGATATCTTATATTTAACCTCATTCAGCTCTATTTGAATGGTTAGCTATTTTCAGGTGAATTCTCAGATGGTATGTGCTACTATCCAAAATGGAGGAATCACAAGCACCGTGCAGACAAAAGGTATACTTATCCCTTTACAGTCACTGCCCTACCCACCCATACCTCATAGCAGGTCTGGTTGATTAGGCTGAAATTCAGACATGACTGGTTGTCTCTTCTTGCCTCTCTCCCGGGTCTTCCTGTTGTCTTTTTCTTTCTTGCCTCTGATGCTTCCCTCTGCCCCCTTCTCTCACTTCTGCTCCTCACTTTTTAACTCTTCTCTGCCTTTTCTGTTTGGTTTTTTTGCCTCTACTACTAAAACCAACTTTCTTGTTAACCAGCCTGGACTTCCGTTCTTTGTCTTCTCTCCTCTGCTTCCATGGTTTGCTCCAAAACTTGCCCTTTTTCCTGCCTCTCTGCTTTATTCCTGTCTCCATTTTGTAATACAAGCAAATATGGTCCTGCAGCTTAGGCACAGACTGGTTTTTGGGAGGCTTGAGCTCTATTCCCACTTCCACCACTGCTTTCCTGCGTTACCCTTGGCAAGTCATTTACTCTCATTGTGCTTCAGTTTCTCATCTGTCTCACCTGGAGACAGTGTTATGAGGTTAAAAGATAATGTTTGTAAAGCACACTGAGTTTCTTGGCATGGAAGGCACAGCTCTGCTCCCAGCCACAGCCCCACTCCCGGCTCTGTTCCCTGGCTCCCAGCCCAGCCATAGCTCCTCTCCTGGCCCCGGCTCCGCCCCCATCCTCAGGCCCCACTGCAGCTCCGCTCCTAGCCCAGCCCCTTCCCCAGCTGTAGCTCCAGCCTTGGATGCTGGTCCCGCTCCTGGCTCCCAACAGCAGCTGTGGAGGGCATGGACAGGGGTAAGGGAGGGCACGGGGTAGAAAGTTTTGGGAACACTGATTTAAACTAAGGAAAATATATTTTAAAAAGTTATAAACATTGGAGAGAATGAGGGAAATAGGGACCTTTCTGCATACACAGTGGAAATGCCCCAAGATTAAAATTTTGGAGAAAAACTACAAATAGAATTTTAAGATAACCAGAGTTCTCTCACAAAACCCATAGCATTTTTATTAGGTTATAGTCCAAAGGAGGTTGTTGACTCAGGGATAGTCCCACTGGTAACACAACTACTACTAATAACCAGGTGTGTGTCAGTTCATTTTTGGAAAAGAACTGATCCCCCTAACATTAGTGGCATGGAGAAACACAGTATAAGAAATCATTCATGTATGTTAATGACAAAAAAAAGATTTGGGATTATAATGCTGTGATTTTCTTAAAATGAAAGAAGGGAAAGAAGGATTATAACGGAGAACTAAGCACAGTAAATCAAGGATATAGATGCATGACATCTGTCTGTCCTATTGTACTAAGAATCTTGGTACAGTAGATGGTTATGCAGTCAGCAGCTGAGATGCACCTCATTGATTTACAGTGTAATGCATTGCCTATTTCCATGAGGAAACCAAATACATAAATATCTTAATTCTCTTTCCATCTTCTCTATCAAATTCCAAGCAAGAACCTCGCAGTAGTATCAGGTGAATTAAATAAAATATTCCACTCCAGAAACACTTTGGGGTTTTGGGACATATAAATGATCAATTTGTAGAAATGGTACATTCTAGTGCATGATAGCCTGTTGGCAGTGTACCTCCTGGTACTCACAGGCGCACAGCCTCAGTGGGCATTTCAGCACCAAGTACAAGTGGGAATGGCACAATTCTGTACTAAGCCACAAACCTGAGCAACCTTCTGTAAGAAGGATGGATATCCACATGAAAGTATGCATCCTTCATGTGCAGAGCTGTGAAAAAACCTGTCTTTATCCAGGGACAGAATTACTTATGCTAAATGTGACCATGAAGATTCCCAATTTGCAAATAAACAGAGCTGACTGAGGTCAAGAATGGATTTCCTTCCTCCATTTTTCTTGGGAATCAGGAAATATTTTGAATATAATCCTTTCCCCTGATTTTGAAGTCATATTCATTTTACTACTCTGTCTGATAGGAGATTCCACTTTCTGCAGGAGGATCTCCTCGTGAGAGTAGTTCCCGAAAAAGGATAAGGAGATGAACCCAATGGGATAGACAGCAAGGATGGTATCCAGAACCCACTTGTCTGTTGTCATCCTCCAGTGTATGAAAACTGTATTAGCTAAATGCCAAAATGGACATCAGTGTTGAGTGGAGATGGCATCAATACTGGTTTGCAGCTCCCGATCATCCTGTCAAAAGTATCTATTGGCTGGGAAGTGAGGTTGACTGGATGTGGATGAAATGATAGGAGCAGTTAATCTAGATGATTGCACCCTCTGTTGCTTCTGAGGCAGCTCATGAAACTGCTGGTGACAGAAGGGCTGTGGCAATGGCTTGTGCTTGTGGTATTCTCCCCTTTGGGGTTGGGGTATATACACACCCAGGGAGCAGAGAGTTGCCATGGAGTCTTTGAGTGAATGTAAAAACTTGTGTGTTTTTTTCACTGAAGAGGTTGGTTTCATCAAAGTGCACGTCCTCTATCATATTTTGGACCTCCCTTAAGAACCGCAAAGAGTGTAGCCAGGATTCACAGCCCATAACTGTGGCCATTACCATTGGTCTCAATGCCATGTCAGCTGCATCAACAGCAGCCTGTAAAAAGATTCTGGCTATCAATCTGCCTTCATCAATAAGGGTTTGAAGCTGAGCCCTATCTTCTTGAGGGAGCTTATCTTTATCAAAGTCCAACAGCTTGGAATAGTTCATAAAATCATATTTGGCATGGTAGTTGGATATTCAAAATTGGAGGCTAGGGAAACCATTCCTCTCTAGAAGTTCCAAGTGCTTGGCCTCTTTATCCATTGGAATAGCCGTTGGGTGCTGTTGCCTGGTTCTTTCAGTGGCTGCCTGAACAGGTGACAGTAGGGCAGAATGAGTAAATAAAAACTCTGCTCCCTTAGTGAGAATGAAGTATTGTTTCTCTGCCCTCTTGGGAGCAAGTGCACAGGTTGCTGGCATATGCCACACGGCTCTTGCCAGATCCAAGATGACTTCATTCACCAGAAGCTCTACCCAACTAAATTCTGTTGTTTGTAAGACATCCATGAGCTTGTGACGTATCTTCTTTGAATCTCTTCTAGAGAGATTTGGAGTTTATCTTTGTCATAAATATAAAAGGAAGGGTAAACACCTTTAAAATCCCTCCTGGCCAGAGGAAAAGCCCTTTCACCTGTAAAGGGTTAAGAAGCTAGGTTAATCTCACTGGCACCTGACCAAAATGACCAATGAGGAGACAAGATACTTTCAAAGCTGGAGGGGGGAGAAACAAAGGGTCTGGGTCTGTCTGGGTGATGCTTTTGCCGGGAACAGAACAGGAATGGAGTCTTAGAATTTAGTAAGTAATCTAGCTAGATATGCATTAGATTATGATTTCTTTAAATGGCTGAGAAAATAAGCTGTGCTGAATGGAATGGATATTCCTGTTTTTGTGTCTTTTTGTAACTTAAGGTTTTGCCTAGAGGGATTCTCTATGTTTTGAATCTAATTACCCTGTAAGGTATTTATCATCCTGATTTTACAGAGGTAATTCTTTGTACTTTTTCTTCTATTAAAATTCTTCTTTTAAGAAACTGAATGCTTTTTCATTGTTCTTAAGATCCAAGGGTTTGGGTCTTGTTCACCTATGCAAATTGGTGAGGTTTTTTTTTTTTAACCAAACCTTCCCCAGGAAAGGGGGTGTAAGGTTTTGGTGAGGATTTTGGGGGGAAAGACGTTTCCAAACGGCTCTTTCCTAATAAAAAATCCAGTTAGACATTTGGTGGTGGCAGCGAAAGTCCAAGGGCAAAAGGTAAAATAGTTTGTACTTTGGGGAAGTTTTAACCTAAGCTGGTAAAGTAAGCTTAGGAGGTTTTCATGCAGTTCCCCACATCTGTACCCTAGAGTTCAGAGTGAGGAAGGAACCTTGACAATCTTTCACGCTTCTTAGCGGCTCTTGAAATTGTCTGCGGTCATCTGATAAAGCTGGAGCAACTGCCTCATCTGGAGATGAGGATAATACCTCTGTCAGTACCTGTTCACCACACTCCTCCTCCACTTCCTGGGCTCTGGGGGATGTTCTGGCTGATCTCTTGGAGGGGAGAGGTGATCTGCTTCCCAGTAGAGCCTCATGGACTCCAGGTACCATGTATACAGGTCCCATAAACCCTAATATGGCCAGTAAGAGGGGCTGAAGGTAATCCAGAGAAGTCCCCAAGGCACAAGTCCCCAAGTTTGAAGGTAATCCAAAGAAGTCCTGTGGAAAATGTCCCAGTATATAAGATTGAGACTGAGTTTAGGAGAGACTCAATCTCCTGTCTGGGCTGACCTCTCTTCGTGGAGGTGATGTCTGTCCTTCAGCCCCATCCAATCCTCCTGATGAAGAAAAAGTTAGGTCCATTTCCATTAGCGATGAAGTCAGGATGCTACACCTGGTGGACTGGATAGGGGATGAACTTCTCTTCCCATAGTCTCATTTGTTGGAGTCAGACTCTCACTGGTAAAGACTGGCTCCACCAGTAAGGGAGACTGTAGCACTAGGATGACAAAAATATCCCTTCAGAGCAGTATATGTCTCTATCCCTCTTGGGGGATATAGAGTCTTGTCTCCTATTGCTGCGAGAGCTCTCAGTGATCATTGTTTCCTTCTGCAGAGATGATGCATGGCCATCCCGCTGACTGTCCTTGACTGGAACCAGTGGTTCTCTCTGCTTTTAGTGCCAGTGTTTACATGTGGCTGGTACCAGAGCCAGTGCCATTGTCTATGTGGAGGCTGGTACTGAGGTAGCCTTGCTCTTTTATGCCTTCTGTGGAGGGCAATGAGGCTCTGAGACTAAACTTTGGGATATAAATTAAAAGAGTCATCCAACTTTGGATTTGGGGAGGGAAACCATCCTTTTAGAGGTGGACTCAGTCGGGGGATCTGCTATTTTCCTTGTCTCCTGCTCTCCAGAGTGTCTCCTGCTCTCATGGGAAGATCAAGAAGAAGAGTCCTTAGCCTTATTCCTCCCTGTTCCTGAGTCACACAATGTGGTGCTAGAAGGTTTGTTCCTGAAGTACTGGGGGGACCCCCTAGCTAGGGTCTGACTGAGGACTCATTGCATTCGCCATAAAATGTTTACTAAGCCACAGTTCCTGCACTTGCCAGGTTTGGCTGGGAAAACAGGGGCAAATACTGCACTTTGCAGAGACATGGGCATCTCCTAAGCAGTAAAGGCACCATTGGTTGTTGTCTGCAGGGCAGGTTCCCCTAGTGGGAGGAGGCTTTTAACGAAATAAACTAACAATAACAGCAGAACAAATCTCTAATATTTACAGTTTGAAGACAAAGAATCAGCTCTGGGCACTGGAGGGTTCTGTCTCAGACCATGTGGAAATATAAAGGAACTGAAGAGGCAGTTGGTCTGCTCTGCCCGTTATGCACTTGCCATGGAGCACAAGAAGAGCAAGGGTGCATGTACAGACTAACAGACATGGCTAGCAAGAATCTTCTGGTCTTAGGTGCATGAAGAGCCTGGGTACCACTGGTGGAATACACAAAGGGACCAGCGCTTGAAAATGATGATTTTTTTTTTTCCCAGAGTCCAGAAAGTCACTGCAATGTACCTACTGAGCTTTCCAGATCTGATTGTGAAATAAAAGTCAGAAATGTGCCAATTCTTCTCAGGGTGACTGATAATATATTTCAAAAACTCAATTTAATCATTTTACCAAGGTGACATACAAGAATGAAAAATAAAATGGGTTTTGAAGAAAGCAAATACATTACAAGCAGTTACTAGGGGGAAAATTAAGCTACCACATGTGAAACGCAGGAGCAACAAGAAAGATTAAACAACATGGAAAGGATCAACAACCCTCAAGATCCTATATTTTGTCATAAAACTGAATAAAATCAAAATATATAGGAGATACAGTGCATGTGTGATGAAGCATTTTATAAGGTGAGAAAGACTTAGGCTAAAAAGTGGTCCCTAAACATTAAATCACACACTGATGGGAGAGAAGAAAAAAAATTGGGATAAGTGAAAAAAATATAAAGCTTATGAATAAGAGGAATTAACAAGTTGTGTAAAACTGAAAGAATCCAGGGACAAAGAAAACTAAAGGGGATCCAAATACAGTAATTATTAATATGGATAATAAAAAAAATCACAACTATAATATCACAGGAAGTCTGCTCATACACAAAGGTTATATAAATGGATAACGTAAACGATAATTTAAGTTGGCTGGGTGAAACATGCTGAACCATGAGCCATTCAAATGAAACAAAAAAGGAAGACAATTTAAATACAGAGTTAAATTTAACAGCCACACTGCACAGCACCCAAGGGGCAAGTCTGCTCAAGAAAAAAAATACCCTACAGCTACAAAGACAAAACAGTCACCAGAAAATATATGCCAGGTTTTGGCCAAGTAAAAATAAGAAGAATACTGATTGTATCTGAGTGACAATAATGTACAAGAAGTCTTTTACTAACAAGTAAATATATGAAGATGGTCACTTTTAAAGACAAGGTTAGAAAAAAGTATCTATTCTGAGGGATGAGAGTATAGGGACAGGGAAAGGCCTGGCGCAAACAAAAGATGTAGAAGATGTGGTGAAAACCAGAGGGAAAGAGTAGAAAAAAAGCCAATGCTTTAATCTTTTTTTTCTTCATTTTAAAAAATATAAGTTTCTAGTTTTTTAGTCATCAAGGTAGCCTTCAGACATAAACTAGTTGCTAAAATCAAGGTTAATCACAATAGTTTTTTCTCATCCATCATCGGTTATTCACTCTCACCCCTTCAGCTGCTTATGGCTTGTCTTTGGGTACCATAAAGACTTCCCAACAGAGACTATTTGAGGGTGGTTAGCCACCCCCAGAAATACTATGGTTGACCCAGAAATGAATACAATTAAGCATCATAATTTAAACTGACAAAATATAAGTCGCTATATAATTCTGAAAATAATTGAAAAGCATATACAATCATAATTAAAGGTTAACAAAACCATTACAAATAAAACAAATACCAAAAACATCCAGCCAAAAAAAAAAAAAAAAAAAAAACGGGGAGGGCACTTCACACGTGACCAAAGTGGGAACAGCTCTCGTTAAAAGTCTATGGGAATTGGCCCACTTAATCCAGGGCTGAATTTGGATTACAAATGCCAAAATGATTTAGTGAGGCACAATTAAAAAAATTGGGTGAACAATATATTCAAAGTCACAGAATAATCAAACTAAAACCAGATTAGAATGACATCCAAGAACCAGTCAGTTTGAAATGTCAAGATTCAGAAGGGCAAACAGTAACTCAAAGTTAAGATGACTATCCAGTCAACAGCTAACAAACAAACAAACAGAAACAAAAAGACACTACAAACTACTCAGTGGTATCCCTGATCCTTTAAATCTTATTGCATTTCCTTGGCACGCTTCAATGAATGCCTTCATACCAAATCACATTTAACCAAAATCCCAAATTAGCAACAATTTTCTCAGATAATTTTCTCTTGCGCCTCTCTGACAACTACTTTTTTCATTTGTCTCTTCAATTATTGCAAGATTGTTACCCTGAATTAAAATCAGTTATTAAAGGCCTTATTGTTCATCTCAACATGTTACTAAATCTAAAATCTTCTCCAGTTTAGCTCAGATTAATTTTTTCTGTTGTGCTCTCAAAAAATACTTGTATATTGTTGTTTCTTCAATTAATTCAGGAAAACAAGGTTAATATTGATTGTTTTAACTTAGGTCTATGCACAGTATAACTTTACTAGCGTGTCTCCATTCTCTGTGATCCAGATGATAGATTGGTTTAAACGTTTATTAAGGATTTTCATGTTTAACATTTATTTCTCATCAAACAACTCCATCTTTCCTTTTTATTATTATTGTTGTTCACATACTCTCTTCAACATCCAGCTATTAGTAAATTCTAGTCTAAGAAATCAATTTCAGCTGACAGTATAGTGGTGCAACCACACACATGAAGCTACTAACCACTTGAAAAAAGCATTGAACTAAACACTTGAAAAAGGCATTAAAAGGATTTATGTATTGGCAATGATGTTATATTTTTGCACTCCACATACAATTCCTATTCTTCCATCAATACATAGGAGAACTTGCATAGTTTATACTAATGGAAGTATATTTGTGGCCACCTGCAAAAATGAAGAGATTAACCTCTCCATAATAGTATTTATATGATCAACATTGTAACTCCTAATTGGATGTAAGATATATGTTTTAAATTGTTTAAACACTCTCGGCTGTGCCTGTGATAAATTTGACTTTAATATTTAATGTACAGTAGAAACAAAAGCAAGAAAAATTTAAATTGAAAATGTTTATGAGTGACCTAAAATGGATATTTAAAATAAAAAAAAAGAAAGAAAAAGTAATCATGCCCTTTTTTCCTTCATCATATCTAAAGAACATCAGAAAAGACATTTCTAAGTACTTTTATTGCTTGCTTTTTATCTTAGACATATCACTGAGAAGACCTGAAACATCTGAGTAGGAGAAGACATGATACAGACACCTGAATTGGAGTCATTGACTTGCTGTCTGCCAAATGGTCAGAATGGGAAAAGGATACACAATCAGGTCTAGTCAATAGGTGGACTGCAGGCCAAATCTGGACCGCCAGACACTTTTAAATGGACCGCAAAATCTTTTTATTTACTTATTATTATCATTATTGTTATTATTTTTGTATTATTTCCTCTGGAGTCTAGACCTTGACTATATCTTGACCAAGAAGTGTGGACCTTGACAAAAAATAATTGATTACCCTGCAGGTAATCCTTATTCTTCTGTAACTATAAGAATGATACCTATCCAGATTAGCATTTGCAGAGTGTAATATTTGATAGGCTACACATACTATTTCTTTTGTTTTAATCTACTTTTCTTTGCCTACCCTTAATAAACACTGTTTTCAGTGAAAGCATTTGAGCCTTAGATTGTTTTCATAATACCACTGAGATACATCTTTGGAAAGAAGGAAACCCTTTGTCCTCTAATGAGATATAGTCAGGGAGAAAACTGTACCAACCCTGCACCCTTGAGATGAGGTAACCCATAAGAAATGCCACAGCAGCCTGTATCTGAGTCAACACAGGCATGGGGAAAGTCCAATGACCTTGAAGTGTGGTAGGAATAGGGGACAGTGGCATGTATCCCTCTGAGAGACTGTATTTTATTCTTTATCAATCATGTTAAAATAACAGAGGTATTAAAATAAAAGTAAGATTTTGGTTTAAACTGAGCCAAGAACTATTGTCAAAATTGTGAAAACTGGGTGCCTAAAATTAGGAACTGAAATATATAAGTGGTCTGATTTTCAAAGGAGCTGAGGACCTGCAGCTCACAGTGATTACTGAGAGATTTCTGAATTCCACATTTTTCTAGGCTGGATTTAGAATCAGGTTTGACAATGGTATGAAATGCAGCTGATACATGGAGAAGAGAAAATATGGGCATGTTTTTTTGATCACTGGGAGGAGATTGTCCATGAATACTACCAGTTAGACTTCTGTCCCCTAGCAATGCCTGCAGACAAGGAAATCTCAGGATGATACAGATGTTTCACAACAACTTGCTTAACAAGTTTTCCCCAAAATGAAAGATTTGATAAAGGCTGATGGTTGGCACAATTATAAATAATGAGAGTTTACTACTTAAACAGAGTCTCTGCTAGTGATTCTTTAAGAACACCGGTAACCTACCCTCCCAAATGCAAGCAGTGAAAGTCTCTGAAAAAACACATTTATAGCAGACCACAGACTACTGTGGATTGTAGTCAAAAACCTGAAAATCTTTGGCATCAGGTAGGTATCCCCATGCTGTTATTTTATCATCCCTCCTGTTTTGTTTTTTTGACTCCATGTCCCATGTTATGATTGCAATCTATTTAGGGCAAGGATTCTCTTTGAATTACATGTGTATACAGCACCTAGCACAATGGGGCTCTGATCCTTGATTTGGGCCTAGACTACTACTATAATAAAAACAACAACAAACATCACCACCTGGCTTTGAACTTCTACTGCGGACTCTCAGAACTAGCTCTTTTGCCTTTTGTATTTGTTGCACTTCTGCTTACATGACAGCTCCAAAGGGGTTCACACAGGCATAGTGGGAATTAATGCAACTCAATCAACATTTGTTTGTACAGCAAATTTCAGTGCAACTCCTCCCCCTTTGTTAAGGGGAAATACTGCACACAGCACCTCTTCCCTGAAGACTCCTCAATACTCAATACTGACTGTACCCTATTTTTCACAGATTTGGTACAAAGGGCCTGGTATACTTAAGTGGTGATATGGACTATTCTATCATTAGTGCTTTTGCTTTTCCAGGGCATTCTTCACATTACAAGGCCTTCAAAATGGGGACCATATGGCCCCAAATTATTTTCTCCTGTTAGAGATTAACATGAGTTATTTTGTTACGTGTCAACAATGTGCCCAAGTGCTATACAGACAAATGCCCCAAAGACAAGAGAGAGATTTTTTTTTCTCTTCTTTAATTTTCTGGTCAATCAGTGGGTGGCAATCCACTTTGTTTATATGGGTTAGCATTTAGCATCTTTGGAGAGAGAATTTGAAAGGAGAGGGGGCAGGCAACTGACACACTGGAATACGTAAACTCCAAATGGAAGCATGAGGGTAGTGACTCTCTTAGCAGGAATATCACACAGATTGACATCCTTGCAACAAAGCTCGTTGCCAACTGTGTCCACATATCTATTCAGGGGACACCCTAATCACATCAGCCACACTATCAGAGGCTTGTTCACCTGCGCATCTACCAATGTGACATATGCCATCATGTGCCAGCAAAGCCCCTCTGCCATGTACATTGGTCAAACTGAACAGTCTCTACGTAAAAGAATAAATGGACACAAATCAGACGTCAAGAATTATAACATTCAAAAACCAGTCAGAGAACACTTCAATCTCTCTGGTCACTCGATTACAGACCTAAGAGTGGCTATTCTTCAACAAAAAAGCTTCAAAAACAGACTCCAACGAGAAACTGCTGAATTGGAATTAATTTGCAAACTGGATACAATTAACTTAGGCTTGAATAGAGACTGGGAATGGATGAGTCATTACACAAAGTAAAACTATTTCCCCATGTTATTTCCTTCTCCCCCCCCCCGCCACCTCCTACTGTTCCGCAGACCTTCTTGTCAACTGCTGGAAATGGTCCACTTTGATTATCACCACAAAAGGTTTTCTTCCTCCCCCTGCTGGTAATAGCTCATCTTAAGTGATCACTCTCCTTACAGTGTGTATGATAAAACCCATTGTTTCATGTTCTCTGTGTGTGTATATAAATCTCCCCACTGTATTTTCCACTGTATTTTGCATCCGATGAAGTGAGCTGTAGCTCACGAAAGCTTATGCTCAAATACATTTGTTAGTCTCTAAGGTGCCACAAGTACTCCTTTTCTTTTTACACAGATTGGTGTCCTTTATTTAGTGGCTGCATACTCATCAAGCCAAGCAACAGCGTTCTTAGTGGCCAAATGGAGCTCTTGGAGCCCACTGCTGAATGTGGTTAGTGGGCACTGCTCAACAATGTGTATCCCTATATGCAGATCAATAGCATGTTGATGAGCAAGAGCGCTGATTAAATTCTGCTTGGCTGTCAATAAACCCTCAATGCTGACTTGTAAAACTCGGAGTGCATGCCCCAATGATATGGAAGCCATGGGATTGTACATTTTTAAGGTTATCGGAAGCGGCGATACCAGGATTCTTCAAGTATGAGCTTGGGGAATTTGGCTGGCTAGGAGGATCACAAGCCTCCCCAGTCAGTGCCAGGTACTGACAGGTGGCACGATGAGAACACTGATCCATTGACATATAAATCCTTTCAACAGCCACAACAGGTAAGCTTCAATAGCTTCCAGCAATGTCACGACAGCTGAGCTGCGGCAGTATAAGCAAGTCTCAAGAGTGCTAGGTGATTCCTTCCACCGGGCCCTGAAAGGGCAATTTGCAGGAGAGCAGCTTGATGGACTTGATGACCTTGCAGAACAACCGGTTCTAAAAGGGCTTCTAAATTTAACAAGCGGTTCTAGCGAACCGGTGGGAACCGGCTCCAGCTCACCACTGATATAACTGGTGAGGTTTCTTTACCTCTCCCTTGTGGCAAAGGCACTTTTCCAGGCACACTTGGTGATCAGCTGTTTATGGGGTGCTTTTGCCCTAATGGATTTACAACCTTTCTTCTTGGCCTGGGAAATTTGCTGTCACAAGGTCTCTTTCTCCTCTCTTATAGCCTTGTTTTCACCTAATATTATGTTTCATTCCTATTTATTCTTCCCCTAGATAGCATCTACTTTACTTGCATACACAGAGACAGTACACTGATGCACATTTTATGTACTAGGAGAAAGAACCCCTTCAGCGTAAATCCTCTTCTCTGACAATGTTTTCTGTACCTGACTGTTTGTAGACATTCAGAATGATGGTAAACAATTATGATCTGCTGTGATTTTTGAGAACAGCGGCATTATTCCTACTGACAGTCAGAATGGTGGATCTTTCTGTTAGTCATTCAAATGCATTTAGCAACAAACTGATTAAATGCTCTTTAAAACAACCTCCTAAATGTGACTATCATAAAACTTATCTACAGTAGATCAAATGAATTTTAATCTACTGAGGTCATAATATAGTATATTCAGTACTACTCCATACATTGCAGTGTATAACCAGGACATTATGCCACCTTTATTTCTTTCACAGACGCATATTGTAAAAAAGTAGCAGTATTCTCACACCCTAAAAAGCTAATAAATATTTTCTACAAACTATTTTATTGCAGTAAACAAACTATTTATGCTTCCACAAATCCAATAATCATTTAAATAAAACAGCACACTAGTGATAAAAATATAGATAGTAATAGCTGCAGTAAAGACTGTAGTAATTGAGAATATATAATACCACAAGGGAATTTTTTTCCCCCTGGTATAACTATTGAAGTCAATGGAGTTACAGCAGGGAAAAATTCAGTCCACAGTGTCAATTCCCTACATAGTCACAGTATAAAAAGATGCCTATCACAGTTTTTAAACAATCATGTAATTCACAATTCCCGAATAATGTAAGAGTGCTGAATATTTAGCACATGCCAAACAAGTAATTAAACTGGTTTACAACTTCAATGCAAACAAAGTAAAAGGGCTTTTGTTCCCTCAGAGACAAGAAAAAAAGCTAGGCCATTTTATTACATTTGCATTCTGTGCTACAAAAATAAGGAACAACACGAAGAATACATTTTTGCCTTCACAAGGGGGCTGGACTAGATGAACTCTCAAGGTCCCTTCCAGCTCTACATTTCTCTGATTTTATGATTTTAATGTTCAATGCAACCAGGCCTCTAGGCATCTCACCCAAGAATTACTCAAACCAATCCATCACACATAGGAAAAACATATTGGGTGGCAGTTTCAAAAGTGCCTAAGTGACTTAGAGCAACAAGTCCCACCAGTTTTCACTGGGACTTGTTCTCCTACCTCACTTAAACTCTTTGCAAAATCCCACGCATTGTCTTCTCTGGGTGTAGGTGAAGTCCCATCCTCTATTTTCTTCAGTGAAGAGAAGGATACTTGGCTTGTTCCATTAGTATTGCAGAATCTTTTACTGACTATACTTGCACGTATACTAATGGTCAGGCCCAAGGAGAACTAGTTGATTAGTCTTAAAGTAATCCCACGGGGGAAATGCAGAAAGGATCCGATTCCAGATACAAGGTAGAGCTTTGGGTTCTTTTTCTATTCAAAGCCCTTTGGCTATCACCTGAATGGTGAATGGTTAGTATCTAAAATTTCTTAAAGTGAGTCATTTTTGCTTTGTGGTTAGTAAGAGAAAGTAATTCAGGAAACATTCCAAAATCATGGAGAAGGGTTTTTTTTTCCCCAAGCACTACAGATGACTTCCAAAGTGACTCACTTCAGAAGAATGAGGCTTTAGCTAACGACTAAATTTCAAGTAGGTAAAATTGGAGGGGAACAGTGTAGTAAATAGTGTAAACAGGCCACAGGCAAAAGGCTTGTCTACACAGTAGGGCAACGCACGCTACGGGGTATGATTTCTAAAGCAGTGGCTCTCAAGCTTTCCAGACTACTTAATCCCTTTCAGGAGTTGATTTGTCTTGTGTACCCCCAAGTTACATCTCATTGAAAAACTACTTGCTTACAAAATCAGACATAAAAATACAAAAATGTGTCAGAGCATATATTACTGAAAAATTGCCTACTTTCTCATTTAATCATGTAATTATAAAATAAATCAATTGGAATATAAATATTGTAGTTGCATTTCAGTGTATAGTATATAGAGCAATATAAACAAGTTGTTGTCTGTATGAAATTTTAGTTTGTACTGATTTCGATAGAGCTTTTTATGTAGTACTAGGCAAATATCTAGATGAGTTGATGTGCCCCGGAGAAGGCCTCTGCATACCCCCAGGGGTACATGTACCCCTGGTTGAGAACCACTGTTCTAAAGTTGGGCATTTATTGGTCTATATAGACACTACTGGTGAGCACTAAAGGTTCCCTAGTGCACTTTAACTTAGTACTAAATCATTACTATGTAAGAAATCACATCCCCATGGTACGCATTATCCTATAGGCGCCGACACCATAGGTGCTCCAGGGCTGGAGAACCCATGGGAGAAAAAATATGTATGCTCAGCACCCACCAGACACAGCTGTTCGGGGCTGCCATAGCCAATCAGCTGTTTTGCGGCACCCCTGATGAGTTAGGCAGAATGAGGGCAGGGCCTCGGGGAATGGGGTGGAGTGGGGGTGGGGCCTTGGGCAGAGCAGGGATGGAGCATGCCTGGGGAAAATTAGAAGTCAGTGCCTATGCATTATCCCACCATGTAGACAAGCCCAAAGAAAAAAATAAAGAATTCCATTCTCTATTCTTTGATATTAATACCTTTACCGGAGATATACTGTAACCTCATCTTCAAATATAGCACTTTTAAGTAGAAACAAGAGAAGGATAAAAAGCAAGGGCAGACAGGTCATTTACTAAAAAGTGAGAATTTTAACAGGTTGAGTTGAAACCCAACTGTCCTCCAGATAAACCATAATTCTGCTATTTTGTTTCATGCTATTAGAATCACAAATTAGAAAAATATGACCAAATAGTATTTATTTTCAGTAGCTCCAACAACATTCTAGGCTTCTTCTAACTAAAGATAAAGGGCTGATCTCAACCCATAAAGCATTCATATTGTAAAGACAGACAATGAGAAGAAGGAAGTGCAATACACCTTTGCGTTAGCAAATAGAAATACAGGCATGCCAATTACCCAAATTTACTCCTCAAACGTGACAACATCAACTAGTGAGTTTTTTATAGGCTTTCAAAAGGACAATACTTCTGAAAGACACCACCTTAGTGACTCCAGAGCAGTCATTCATTTTATGCACTCTTGTCCTGAAAGGAACATGGTGAAGCCATCTTAAGTTACCTGAAAGGTGAGTCAATCTTTATTGTCCCCAAATTATCTTCCACATTTCTACAATAAACTGTCAGAGTGGTTGAAATGTTCCTATTAAAAACATAAGAAAACTTCCATTGGTACAATCTTTCAAGATACTCTTCAAAAGTAATTTATAAAATTTAATATTTGAGAAGACAATTACAAAGAACTATTTGTCTGCCTGTCCAATATTAAATGAGGATATACTCCAACATATCTTGGTAAGAAGGCAGAATGAAGTATTAAAAAACTAGTTGCTTTGCAGCATGACTGTTAAATGTTAGTTATTTCGGAGTATATCCCTATGTGATACATTTCCTTTGTACTGCAAGGACAACCTCAGAAAGCATGACAACATAATAATGCTAGGGAAGACAACCCTCTTATTATTGCTGCAGGAAATAAAACACAGCTTAATGTCACTAAAGCACATGTCAGAGGAGATAATGATGATGTGTACAAATGAATCTTCTCATCATGAGCAAAGAACAAAGTACCACCTAAAACTGAATAATAATTATATACAAATCACAAATGGCATCACCATCTGCTTAGTGTGTATTATGCTCTCATGCTATCAGAGGGTTTGTTTTACATTTTTTGCCTAAAACTTGCTAAAAGTCTTTCCTTTTTATTCAAGTGACATAAATTACAAAGTAGTGCAGCAAGCATTTAGACTGTATAACAAGGGAAATGCTGGCTCCAATGGGTGACTCACTACATAGCGATTCCCCAAACTACTCATTATACCAAGATGATGGTGCAGATGTACACTGGAGAGCAACAACAGAGAAAGGCATTTTTGCCTTCCTAATTCAAAATATAGAAACTGAAATTTGAAAAACAAGCTCAGTTCTTGTTCATTATCTGGGATGAGGCATTTATTAATAATACATTAAAAATTAATGAAAAATCTTCTCCATTTCCTTTAAAATTTTCCTTTGGAGCACATTCCAACACGCATTGTTAGTAAACTGACTTAGATTTTGGCTACAGAATATTTACATTAAATAAATACCTATATTACTAATGATCTTCCAATGCAAATTGAGTTAATGAGATTTGATCCTTTGGAACTCCTGTATCTGTCATTTTCCTTTGCTCATGAATGAGTTCCATTTAATTTTTTTTTTAAATCTTATGAAGTACAAGTCTGAATTCTTCAAAACACAGAATACAAAAAAGTCAAAATATTAATCACGCATGAATATACTTTTTTAAAAAAATACTTAATTCTGCTAGAAAGGCTCATACTATAGACACAGTTAAGTGTAGAAAAAATATTGGGCCATCTTTTAATGATGCAATTGTCAAAAAGAGAATAATTTAGAGACTTTTGGCAAAAAAATAAAATCTAGAAATATACAGAAAAATAAAACATTACAGATATTAACATTTATTTAACAAAGATGTACTTTATCAGCTATTTCAACATCTGATTCCAGTTCTTCACCTACATGAAGGAAGTTCTGTTTTCTTACTGAACCGATACAACAGAAAAGGCTTTTTGTTATTACAATCAAGATAACAGGAAAAGGTAGGACACAGTACGCTCCTGTGGATTTAACAGAGAATTGTTTTCCTCTCTACAACGTTTGTCTAGAAATTGCTTCATGACCTCGCATGCACTGGTTTCAGTATACTGTACATAGGGAAGTATGTTACCTTTCCTTCTTTATGCCATACAATTACATTATGATTGTAGATAGAAGAAAAATTTTAGGCTATCATACAAGTAATTGTCTTCTTACCTGTATGATGCAATCATAACTTTTATATACAAATTCATATACGCTATTTACCAGATAAGCGGCTGACAATTCTTGCTGGACTTAGGACAATTTTATGATATGGCACTTGTGAAAGAGAAAGTAGCTTTAGGTTTTCAGATATTACACATGTAGTCAACAAGAAGGAAGGCAAGCTCCTTTAAAAAGAGATGGCAGCTTACTTGCCAGAAGATCTGACTTCTAGACAAAAGAGGTGGGATTCTTCTTCCTGACATTGTCCTTCAATGTCACTGCAGCTGCATAAAGGGACCTTAGAAACCTTCAAACTGATCAGGGCAGAATTCATCCACCATATAAACTGAGTAAGGTAGCCACAAGCTCTGGCTTAAGGTGCATATCAGAGTAAGTCTACAGTGCAATTAAAGACCTGCAGCACACCGCAGCTGACCTGGGCCAGCTGACTTGGGCTCAGGGGCTATAAAACTGCAGTGTAGATGTTTGGGCTTGGGCTTGGGCCTGAGCTCTGAGACCCCTTGAGAGGGGAAGGTCTCAGAGGCCAGGATCCAGCCCAAGCTCAAGCCCAAATGTCTACACTGCTACTTTTAGTTGCAGAGCCTATGCCCTATGAGCCTGAGTCAGACATACCTTCAGAGGCCACCTTAGGCCCTTAGCACCTGGGCTGCTAGTTTTTTGCTGCTCCTCCAGGGGTGCAGCACAAAATTGTACCCAAGAACGGATGGTCAAATACAGCACAGCAATACACATCAGAATATGTAGCTTTATGGAGTCCATGCTCCAGGTATTCTCTGATTCCCTGCTGGGATCATCTGAATTTACTCACAAAGGACTATCTGCCATTAAAGACATGCCCCCCGTCCCCCTCCCCCAAAATGCACAGAGCCTCACTGACTTCAAAGGGTCCATTGCAAGGAACAGCTTGCAGGATCAGGGCCTTGTTCAATAAAATTATCATAGTCTGCTCATTCCAACAACACTGAAATCTGACCCCGTCTGAATGCGTCCATAGCACCTGATATTTCAGGCACTAACAAATGGACCATTTAATTGTGTGTTCTCACTTCCATTATTAAGATGTGATAAGTGCTTGTAATGTAATTTATAATTGTCGAACTATAACGCCACTATAAACACTGGATTTAAGCTATCAATCTGGAAAAAATTGTTTTTGTTCATTTAGAGATTTTATGTTGACAGTTCTCAAATAAATTGACTTGTCATCTTTAGGTAATACAAGTGTTTAAGAAGAAAAATGTATAAATTTTATCACTGAGTAAAATTCTGAGGTTTAAAAACTGGCTACTGCTTATATGCAAATAACTTTTCTCAACAAAATTCTCATGGGCTGATGTGAAGGCCATTATGGCACACAAAAAAGTAGCATTTTATTAGGTTAATGATATAGGAACTAATAAATACTTAAATGTTAAACCATAAAAATAGCTGAACAAAGGGTCCACTAAATCAAATGCACCCAAAAAAGCAAACCAACAAAACTATCTACTTGTACTATGTTATGCCATGAATTAGTCTTGGCTGAATAGCCAATTAATCTTATAACCTCTTTCTCCTCTCCTTCCCATTGTCTTGTTTCCCCTTATTACATCATAGTTAAGCTGCACCACAAACACTGCAATTAGATCTGTGTGGGCAGAACCTTGCATCTGCACTGAATTCTACTGAAGCCTATGGAGGTCCCTGTAGAGGCAAACATCTTCCTGTTTGGGCCCAAATGCAGGAATAGGGTAATTAGCCCAACCCTGTAAGGGTTTATCACATGCATAACTATAAGAACACAAGTTATTGCACTGAAACTAATGAGCTACTCACATGCTTAAAGTTAAATAAACACACAAGTTTTTGCTTGATTATGACCTGTGTGTTCCTATGTCTTTGTCTAGCACAATGAGACCTCAATCCTGATTTTGTTAAAGTGCGTAGTTAGAGAAAAGCTGTTGAGGAAAGCATGTTTTAGACTAGAACTGCACAAGCAGCTATAATTTGATCTAACTGACCTTTGGTGGAATAGCAGCAAAAAAACAAAAAACAAAACAAAAAAAACCACTAGCATGGAGGAAAATTAACCATAGGACCAGAAGACAAGCATATATAATTTATACGCCAGTCAATGGAGAAGCAGCAGTGCTGGCTTAATGTTCATCTCCCCCTCTCCCAGTTACACAAACACATGCTCTGTACCTCAACCATTTCAAACAAGAGCACACTGAATTTTATAACCTTCCTGGCAGCATTTAGGATGCAATCATGCCTTTGTGACAAACACTTATAGCACTCTTAGAAATCACAACAGCTGAGAAATGAAGGTCAAAAAATCAACAATTTCTGTCCAACAGTTATATTTGTTTGTGTGTAAAACCAAGATCAATTTGCCTCAAGAACGATGCATAAGTTCTCTGTCTTTGATGATGCACTCCATGAAATTCTACAGTTACAACAATGTACAGTGGTGCTATTAAGGAGTTTTCTTACTGTACATTTTATTGCAGCAGTCAGGTTAACATTGCCTTTATGTTCCTGGGAGGTTTGTGTTGAAAAGCTAAAACTTTCATCATTACTGGACCCCATTGAAATAACCACTATTACACACAGTAACTTTACAAAAATGAATATTCTATCATACCTGTATTTAGCACTTTCCTGTATTCCTGTTCCAACCCTTGACAGAGATATTTGTATATAAACACAAATGACTCTTCTAATCAGCCTTCTCCTCTTGGCATGTTACAATGCAGTGTTTGTGACTGCAAAATCACTTCTGCAGTAATAAATTCAATACTAGGAAGTGTTTAGTAAATTGGCATTTATTGGTGGCTCTGATGTCCAGAGGAACCTCCGATTCCAGGGACAGATTCATATCTACTGTGCCGTACAAACACCTACAGGAACAAGTATCCCAAGAACAGAATCACAATGTGAATGATTAGCAAAAGAAAGTTTAATCCCCTAAAGGAGGAGCTGCTTCCCCACTCCATGTCAGCAAAAGAAGAGACAGAACATGGTAATGAAACTAGACAGAACTTTAAGCTATTTGGCAAGTAGTGAAGGTGAAAATACACTCAGTGATAATTGAAGGCTAATAGTCTTTGCCTAGCAATTTAATCAACAGCTGATCTGATTCACATAAAAAGGAGAGATTGAGCAAGTAAGAATGGAGGGCTGAGTTTTACTTTGAATTGGGCAAAAGCACTTAGCCTATACTGTGACTCAAGATCACCATGGTAAAGTTTATATATGGGAGCAGACTTGTGATCAGACTGTAAAATGCCCACATTGTTTTCTCCAAGTATTATCCTCCTCAATCTGAGCTGTACTTTTGTGTTGTTAACTTGACCTATATGAAGAACATAACAGACATTAGTACATGTGCAAGGAAGTCCCAGATAGAAAACTTACTGCTGCACATCAGTACCTGATTGTTTCTTTAAATGCAGTTTCCCTTTTCTAAAGAGAGTCTATGCATATGTTCAGACCTTTGTAAGGAGATTTAGACCCTTCTTTCATTAAAAATATCCAAAATAGTTTTAATTTGTTGACCTTCAGGGAACACTGAAAATCCCATCTATTTGCTCATTCTATTGGGGAAGAATGAGTTTTGGAAACTCTGGGGCTTTAAGTAGGCAGTAAATAATGATGCAATATGCCCACTGTGGCCAAAACCTAGAATGCACTTAATCTTCCCCCTCTAGTGACTGGTGTGTGTGTCTGTGTCTGTTGAACAGGTTGTTGTGCTAAAAATTAGTTCAGCTGTAAATTGCTATTTGCATATTTAACTCTTACAATCACAACAATACTTGCATATGGTCCCTTGGTAGGACAACCACATCAAATCTCAAATTAAACTGGTCCCTGAAGCTTAAATAGCTTACTTGATTTAACTACCTGACATTAAATATTAGCTAATATAACTCTTAAGATAAATTTAGTGCTTTCTTTAAATTATTTCATTAAAAGAATCTCCATGGGGTAGTAATAGCAGCTCCAGGTCTTGAAACACACATGGTGTGGTGTATGGAGGGTTGCTCACAGGGTTTCTCTCTACAGCATAGGATACATTGTCTGCTCTGCATTCCATTGCCCTGTGGTGGTGATTATGACAGCGGGACAAACCCTAAGCACATACAATGTATAGCCAACAACGGCCCTGTGTTTTGGGGTTTCTTGTTTTGAAGCACATTCCCTGAGTGCATGCCCAGAGCCAGACAATTCAACATTTGGATAGGGCAGAAGAGCTGCATCCCCCCTCCCTACCACATAATTAATGCTGGACTCATTGTCATTCAGAATGGGCAGGCAATTTCACCAGACTACATATGAGTGCTGTTTAAGATGAGTGAGCAGAAATCTTAGAATAAAAGTTTGCCCATTCTAACAAATTGGGCTGGGAGAAGCTCCTGTCTGATCAATTCACTGATCCATCTTCTTGATAGTAAAGTCACAAACAAGAGCCATTTCTGTTTAGCTAGATGGTGGAACCACGGAATGGGCAGCGAGGGAAAGGAGGGAAGCCACCACAGTGCAACTAGAAACCCACCAATCCACATGGGGGAAAACTACAATGGAGATTGTACAAATCCACTTTTAGGATTAATTGTACCATTATGGACAGCATCAAATATATTGCTTGTTAAGCGAGATATACCAGAGAGAGTTGCATTATCCAACAACATACTTTTCAGAGGGGCTGTTATAGGAATTCACACACACACACACACACACACACACACACACACACACACACACAGGGACGAGTTTGAGACACTTAAGAATTCCCACCTCCACTTCATGCATTTAGTGGAATGGCTTCTTGCTGCAGTCATTGGTGAGTGTGTGGACAAAACCTGCTGCAAGCAAAGCTGACCCACCAGCCGTGTCAAGTTGGAGGGAGGAGTTCTGGCAAATCTGTTTAAGCCAGATGCATTACAGGATACAAAGATTTTTGGTGGTTGAGGTCAGTGGGAGAGGAAGCAGTAGTGAAAGAAGTGGTTATTGTTGAAAAGGGTGAAAGTTGTAAGAAGACAGCAAGAGTTCTTGTCCAGTCCTACTTTCATGCCCCCACCAACCGTATTGGGAGTTGGCGTTTCATTGAAACAGACCAAACTAAATTCCTCCATCCTCTTCCTTAGCCTCTTTTGTCCTCTTCTCGAGTCCTTTTTTCATTTCTTGAGTCACTCTATTTCATTCTCTTTTTCAGTTGGCATCCTCTACAACTTCTGTTGGAATACACTCTCTTCCTTTCTTTCACTCTTGCTGACCATTTCTGCTTTCCTTATGACAAAGCCCATACACTGTTGTGCATTCAAGGTCCTGAGAGAGATTGATGATCCCTAGAGTAAGGGATAGAAAAGTGGAGATCTTAATTGAGGGGCTGGAAAAGGAAGATATGGAGATCCCCCAGGGGACAAAGATAGGAAGGAAATACTCTTGTGCGAGAGAACACTATTTCTCCATCCCTCCAATCCACAGTCTCTCTTATTCTCTCCTTCTGCACTCCATCTTCTTATGTGGTGTCTCCATTACTGGAAGTTTGCAACCATGGTAGCCCAATCTGTATGATCCGCCGCTAATCTCTTTGTGGATGAATAGTCCATTTGATCAACACAGGATACCACATCATTCATCCAAGATCTTCCTTTTCTGCCTTGTGTTCTTCTACCATCAACTTTTCCATCCAGTGCCCATAAACACGTATTGCCCACTGAACCTCTTAAAAAGTACTACTCAGAGAACTGAATGGCATTTGAGTCCCAATCATCTCCACTTTTTTTGGTTGGTTATGCAGTCTGTCCGTGATATTTTCAGAATTCTATTGTAACACCATATGGCAATTAATAGAATGTTATATATTCATGGTAAATACGCCCAATGGCCTGTGGTGGAATGTTAGATGGGGTGAGATCTGAGTTACTACAGAAAATTCTTTCCTGTTGAGTCTTGCCCACATGCTCAGGGTTCAGCTTATCACCATATTTGGGGTTGGGAAGGAATTTTCCTCCAGGGCAGATTGGAAGAGGCCCTGGGGTTTTTTTGCCTTCCTCTGCAGCATGGGGCACGGGTCACTTGCTGGAGGAGTCTCTGCACCTTGAAGTCTTTAAACCATGATTTGAGGACTTCAATAGCTCAGACATAGGTGAAAGGTTTATTGCAGCAGTGGGCAGGTGAGATTCAGTGGCCTGCATTGTACAGGAGGTCAGACTAGATGATCATAACGGTCCCTTTTGACCTTAATATCTATGAGTCTATCTATTTCAAATTAATGCAATTTCTTTATTTTCAATTATTTGGATGCCCATACTTCACAGCTGTAATTTAACACAGACCAAAGGTAAGTTTTTAAAGTCAGAACTTAGTTTTCAGATTTATATTCCTCCTCATCCAATGTTTGTTCTTCCAGAAAGTTTCTTTCACTTTTACTATTCTGGAGCTGACTTCAATATCCAATTTTCCATCTTCTGTAATGATGCCTCCTAGATAGCAATTTCCTACTTGCTCTTTGGCTGTCTATGGCATAAAAGATGGTTACCTTTCATAACTATTGTTCTTCGAGATGTGTTGCTCATGTCCATTCCATTCTGCAGGGTCCTGCACTTAGGATGGAAGAATCCAATGCACCGCTACAGACTAGGGACCAAATGGCTCGGCAGCAGTTCTGCGGAAAAGGACCTAGGGGTGACAGTGGACGAGAAGCTGGATATGAGTCAGCAGTGTGCCCTTGTTGCCAAGAAGGCCAATGGCATTTTGGGATGTATAAGTAGGGGCATAGCGAGCAGATCGAGGGACGTGATCGTTCCCCTCTATTCGACACTGGTGAGGCCTCATCTGGAGTACTGTGTCCAGTTTTGGGCCCCACACTACAAGAAGGATGTGGATAAATTGGAAAGAGTACAGCGAAGGGCAACAAAAATGATTAGGGGTCTAGAGCACATGACTTATGAGGAGAGGCTGAGGGAGCTGGGATTGTTTAGTCTGCAGAAGAGAAGAATGAGGGGGGATATGATAGCTGCTTTCAACTACCTGAAAGGGGGTTTCAAAGAGGATGGCTCTAGACTGTTCTCAATGGTAGCAGATGACAGAACGAGGAGTAATGGTCTCAAGTTGCAATGGGGGAGGTTTAGATTGGATATTAGGAAAAACTTTTTCACTAAGAGGGTGGTGAAACACTGGAATGCTAGGGAGGTGGTAGAATCTCCTTCCTTAGAGGTTTTTAAGGTCAGGCTTGACAAAGCCCTGGCTAGGATGATTTAACTGGGACTTGGTCCTGCTTTGAGCAGGGGGTTGGACTAGATGACCTTCTGGGGTCCCTTCCAACCCTGATATTCTATGATTCTATGATTCATTGTATGCATGTGTGCTCACCACATGCACTGGTGCTGGAAGATTTTCCCCTCAGTGGTATCCATAGGGGACCAGCTCTAGCGCCCTCTGGAGTGGCATGCATATGCACTGGTATAAAGGGCGCCGCCAGCTTCCCCCTCCCTCAGTTGCTTCTTGCCAGAACTCCGACAGAAGAGAAAAAGGGTGGGTCATGGAATGGACATGAGCAACACCTCTCGAAGAACAACATTTTCAAAAGGCAACCATCTTTTGGTCTTCAAGTGCTTGCTCATGTCCATTGCATTGTAGGCGACTCCCAAGTAGTACCACCAGAGACAGGTAGGAGTTCATGGATGTCAATTGCAACACAGCTCTGCCAAATCCAGCATCATCTATGGCTCGCTGGGTGATGGTGTAATGCGTCACGAACGTGTGTACCAAAGACCACATCGTGATCCTGCAGATGTCCTGGATAGGGAGGTCCATGTGCCAGGAAGACACTGAAGATGCCTGAGCCCTAGTCGAGTGACCCTTCACTATCGATGGAGGCACAGCCTGTGTGAACTCATAACAAGTACAGATGCAGGTGGTCATCCAATTTGAAATCCTCTGCAAGGACACCGTAAGGCCCTTCATCCTGTCAGCTATCACAATAAAGAGCTGGGTCGATCTGTGAAAGGGCTTGGTGCACTCCAGGCAGAAAGTGAGGGCGTACCCGACATCTAAAGTGTGCAGATGCCTCTCCTCTTTGGTCATGTGCAGCTTTGGACAGAACACCGGGAAGAAAATATCCTGGTTGACATCCAAGTGTGACACCATCTTTGGCAGGAAGGCCGGATGAGGCCACAGCTGGACCTTGTCCTTGTAGAATACCTTGTACGGGGGCTCTGAAGTGAGAGCTTTAATCTCAGAGACATGTCTCAGTGACATAATAGTTAAAAGGAATGCAACCTTCCATGACAAGTGTAAAAGGGAACAAGAAGCCACAGGCTCAAAGGGTGGACCTGTGGGCATGGAGAGGACCAGGTTGAGGTCCCATTGGGTCCCAGATCGGCGGAAAAAGTCTTTCTAAGTCCTTCAGGAACCTAATCGACATCTCATGCGAGAATACCGATCTACCTTGGATGCGAGGATGGAAGGCCAATGTGGCTGCCAGGTGCACCTTGATCGAAGAGAAGGCAAGGCCCTGGTGCTATAAGTGAAGCAGGTAATCCAGGATGGACTGCAGAGATGACTGGGTCAGGGAGATATTCCACTCCAGTGCCCAGCAGGAGAAATGCTTCCACTTTGTAGGCTGCTCTGGCTGTGGGCTTTCTGCTTTCCAAGAGAACCTGCCGTACCTGACTAGAGCAGATGTGTTCCTCTGGATTCAGCCATGCAGCATCCAAACCATGGAGTGAGGTAAGGTTCAAGTGAAGGAGCTGACTGTGATCCTGCGAGAGTAGGTCCAGGTGGCTGGGAAGTGGCCATGGAGCTGCTACAGCCAGGTCCGTGAGCATGCTGAACCAATGCTGGGCGAGGCCATGATGGGGAAATCATAATGACCTGTGCCCTGTCCATCTTGATTTTTGGGAGGGCTTTGCTGATGAGCAGAATTGGTGGGAAGGCATACATCAGGTCTCCTAACCAAGACAGGAGAAAGGCCTCGGAAAGTGAGCCTCTGCTGAGGCCCTGTAGAGAGCAGAACTGATGACACTTTCTGTTCTGTCTGGTGGTGAACAGATCCACCCGGGGAGCTCCCCACTTCCTGAAGAGCATTCTGATGACATCCGAGTGAAGGGACCACTCATGGTGAGAGAAAAAGCACCCGCTGAGGTGATCCACCAGCATGTTTTGAATGCCGGGGAGGTGCGAGGCTTCCAGGTGGATCACATGCTGAACGCAGATGACCCAAAGACTGAGTGCCTCCGGGCACAGAAGCGACAAACAAGCTCCCCCCTGCCTGCTGACATACAAAATGGAGGCCGTATTGTCCTTCACCATCTGACTGGACAGTTAGGGAAGGAAGACACCGCAAGCCAGACAGATGGGTCTGAGCTCCCTGACTTTTATATGTAACGCGAGCTCCTCTCAAGACCATAACCCCTGAGTCTACAGTATTCCGAGATGTGCTCCCCAACCGAGGTCAGACACATCTGAAACCACAGAGACCGTGAGTTGCGGGCTCGCAAACAGCACACCTTCCAATATCAGAATCAGGTAGGACCATTACTGCAAGGAGGTGGGATCGTGATGACCTTGTCCAGGTGATGTCTGCCTGGGGAGCTGACCAATGCCAGCCACATCTGGAGGGGATGCAGCCTGAGTCTCAGATGTCAGACAACGTACGTGCATGCTGCCATGTGCCCCAATATTCTGAGACAGACCCGGGCAGTGATGAGTGGACGGGAAGTGACGTTGGCAATCAGATCTGACATTGCCCTGAATCTGGCTGTGACGGGTTGCCCCCCGGTTAAGATGCCACCTGATGTGCTGAGATGATAGACTTTAGATGATCATAATGGTCCCCTCTGATCTTAGTCTGACCTCCTGCACAATGCAGAGATACCACTGAGCCCACCTGTTCTGCCAGCCTGGGCACCCTTTTTACCTGTCTTGCTAAGCCATGCTCTCCAGCACACACACAGGCAGTGCCACACCCAACCGCAGAACGACACAGACATTGAGATCAGCTCTGGGAAGACTCAGCTTAAAGGACTTGCCCCAGCACTCAGGTGTCCACCTCCCTTGGAGTGCAGACCCAAAGGTATATTATGAAATCCACCTCCTCCCTCAATGTGGAGGAAGGTATGCACAGCCTATTCCCCTCCCTCCCACCAATTATGAATTGCACAAACTGGGTTATATTATAACAAGAAATAAGTTTATTAACTACAAAAGGTGAATTTTAAGTGAATATAAGAGATAACAGACAGAACAAAGCAGATTACTGAGCAAATAAAACAAAATATGCAAGCTAAGCTCAATATACTTAAGAAAGAGGTTACAAAATGTAATTTCTTACCCTAAATGTTATTTTAGAGGTTGCAAAGTTTCAGTAGCTTAGAGGTCCAGTTATATTTCTTTTCAGACTGGATCCCTGTCTCAGTCTGGACTCCCCCCTTGCCTGCCCTTTGGTGTCTGTAGCAGTCTTTCTTCTTGGGCAGACAGGCCATGGAGTAGAGTCCCGTTTACCTCCCTCCCCATCTTAAATAAGGTTTACATAAGGCGGGAATCCTTTGTTTCCCAAACTTGACCACCCTCCCCTTTTAGTGGAAAGTTACAAGAAACCCAAGATAATGTTTAGTATCAGGAGACAAGACCACCTGACCTAGTAGTGTCACAGTTACATCCCACGACGCCTTCTAGAAGGGAGAGAGATTAATATCTTCACAGTTGTCTTGTTCTTTCCAAATGGCCCATCAAATCTGATGGCTGGTCATCTGGTGGGTATTTTCCCAATATACACCCAGTTGTAATTGTTACATAGTCCATATTCCTAACTTTAGATACAGAAAGGATACATGCCCACAAATTGGATAATCAGATTCAGTAAATCATAACCTTTCCAATGATATCTTATATGAGCTATCTTGCGTAAAGTAAATCTCAGTTATGTCATATCCATATCATAAGCATATTTTCATAAAGAATATGGAGTCTAATGTCACATTGGCTTCTGGCAGGAATGCTTGGGTAGAGTCGAGTACCACTCCGATTAACTTTATCTGTTGGGCTGGGATCAACATGGAGTTTTGTTTGTTTATCAACAGGTCCAGAACTTGACAAATGGCTCACAACATCTCGATGCTGTACTGGACGTGGACTGGCCCTTGATGAGCCAATCATCGAGGTATAGGTGGATCTGGATACCCCGGCATTTGAAGTAGGCCGCCACCACCGGTATGTACTTCATCAACACCATTGGCACTATTGCTAGGCCAAAAGGGAACACCGCAAATTGAAAGTGGGTGGTCCCACCCACGAAATGTAGCAACTGTGACCATGAAATATCAATGTGTAAAAGTAAGCGTCTTTCAGGTCGAGGGCAGCGTACAGTCACAGGCATAAACCACAGAAGACTCAGACTCACTTGCTTCTAATACCTGACCTCGTAATAAATAGACAGTTTACAGAATTAATATTCTAGCGGTGCAGCAAACAGAAAAGGATAAATCAGTGATCTTGTTCCTCTGCTCAACAACTCTGAGTATCAACTTGAAATATAAACCAAGGTCAATGGGGTCTTTCTGAAATATTCACTGATTTATTTATTCATAAAATCTTGTTAAGGCTCTGGCTTGCCATAATTACATACATTAAGATGGCAAAAATAAAAATAAAATTTCAGGTGGTATTTTGACCTCTTAAATGTAATAAATAATTATTCTCATCCTCATGATTACAGTAATTTACAGGATGTAATTTAAGGTCCTTCTAAACGAAAATTATTGTGGAGAGCTCCTGAATGGATATTGCTGAGACAAACTATTGTATTGTATGACCCAGTATTCAATTCAACCCTGAGTAAGAGCTGATGGGACTTTGGTACAGCATATAGCTATAGATTGTCTTTACAGAAGTGGGTTAGAAGAAAAGGAGTACTTCTGGCACCTTAAAGACTAACAAATTTATTTGAGCATAAGCTTTCGTGAGCTACAGCTCACTTCATCGGATGCATTTGGTGGAAAATACAGTGGGGAGATTTATATACACAAGAGCTGAGGAAGCGTTGTTCTAAGTCAGCCATAAAAACGTTGGCATACTGTGGGACCATGCGGGTACCCATCGCAGTGCCACGCTTCCTCAGCTCTCGTCCCCTAATGCCCCTACTGTACTTGCGCTACATTGATGACATCTTCATCATCTGGACCCATGGAAAAGAAGCCCTTGAAGAATTCCACCATGATTTCAACAATTTCCATCCCACCACCAACCTCAGCCTGGTCCAGTCCACTCAAGAGATCCACCTCCTGGACACTACGGTGCTAATACGCGATGGTCACATAAACACCACCCTATATCGGAAACCTACTGACCGCTATTCCTACCTACATGCCTCTAGCTTTCATCCAGATCACACCACACGATCCATTGTCTACAGCCAAGCTCTACAATATAACCGCTTTTGCTCCAACCCCTTAGACAGAGACAAACACCTACAAGATCTCTATCATGCATTCTTACAACTACAATACCCACCTGCTGAAGTGAAGAAACAGATTGACAGAGCCAGAAGAGTACCCAGAAGTCACCTTCTACAGGACAGGCCCAACAAAGAAAGTAACAGAACACCACTAGCCATCACCTTCAGCCCCCAACCTCTCCAGCGCATCATCAAGGATCTACAACCTATCCTGAAGGACGACCCATCACTCTCACAGATCTTGGGAGACAGGCCAGTCCTTGCTTACAGACAGCCACCCAATCTGAAGCAAATACTCACCAGCAACCACACACCACACAACAGAACCACCAACCCAGGAACCTATCCTTGCAACAAAGCCCGTTGCCAACTCTGTCCACATATCTATTCAGGGGACACTATCATAGGGCCTAATCACGTCAGCCACACTATCAGAGGCTCGTTCACCTGCGCATCTACCAATGTGATATATGCCATCATGTGCCAGCAATGCCCCTCTGCCATGTACATTGGTCAAACTGGACAGTCTCTACGTAAAAGAATGAATGGACACAAATCAGATGTCAAGAATTATAACATTCAAAAACCAGTTGGAGAACACTTCAATCTCTCTGGTCATTCGATTACAGACCTAAGAGTGGCTATCCTTCAAGAAAAAAGCTTCAAAAACAGACTCCAACGAGAGACTGCTGAATTGGAATTAATTTGCAAACTGGATACAATTAACTTAGGCTTGAATAGAGACTGGGAATGGATGAGTCATTACACAAAGTAAAACTATTTCCCCATGTTATTTCTCCCTCCCACCCCAACCCCCACTGTTCCTCAGATGTTCTTGTTAACTGCTGGAAATGGCCTACCTTGCTTGTCACCATGTAAGGTTTTCCTCATTTCCCTCCCTGCTGCTGGTGATGGCTCATCTTAAGTGATCACTCTCCTTACAGTGTGTACGATAAAACCCATTGTTTCATGTTCTCCGTGTGTGTATATAAATCTCCCCAGTGTATTTTCCACCAAATGCATCCGATGAAGTGAGCTGTAGCTCACGAAAGCTTATACTCAAATAAATTTGTTAGTCTCTAAGGTGCCACAAGTACTCCTTTCCTTTTTGCGAATACAGACTAACACAGCTGCTACTCTGAAACCGGTCATGGTTAGCTGTTTCTCATATGTTGGGAAGTTACGGAGGATGTTTATTACCTTTGGGGAAATTATGAAAAAGTAGGACAGGTACCACAACTGTAAGCAGTCAGACTGCTTGAGGGGGAAGGAGGATGCACAAGAGGAAATTCAATTCTTCCAGGCACAGGCAAATTGAGGCTTTGGCAGCTGCAATGTGTTCAGATCCCAAAAATGCTTTCCAAAGGCTACAAAAAATAAAACTTGTTACTGTAGCAGAATCCATCTGTTATTGTTATTCTCCAGCCACCATTAACAATATTTGTATTTTAAAAGTAATTTGTATATGTTCAGCAGACACTTTCCTTAACTTTTTTTCTTCTTTTACTGCATGTCCCAATACTGTGCAACTTTTAGGATGATGCAGTCTATAGATCACATGGGATTTTGCATAATATGACTAATATTTCTGTAATAAGGAATAATTACTATTTTAGCTAACACTGGTAGCATAAAATACAATGAGTTTTATACTGCCTATATAACAAACAACTGGTCACGGCAAATCCCAGAGCTGTAATTCCACTGGGGTGTTCTGGTGATGTAAAACTACAGAAGCAACACTTGAATGAGTTGAGAACATTTTGAAAATTATTTCAACTTGTTATCATTAGAACCTCCATCTACTTTTTTTTTTAAATTTATCTTGTGGGTTTTTTTCCCCCACTGTTGCAGCAGCTCCCCAGCACTGCGCTTCCTTTGTCCAGGAAGCTGCAGCAGTCACAGGGCAGACAGCATGCTGCACAAAGAACCACCTCTCTGAAGTTTTTTTACTAAGCTGGAACACTTCTAGGGCTGCCCCTCTTCAGGGATAGGATCAAGGGAGGTGATCAGAGAGCACTTTTTGAGGTCTTGAAAGCTGCTTATAGGCAGGGGAAAGGAGTGTCACAGGGTTGGGAATTTGTTTTTTCTTTTTGAGGTTTGTTGTAAAAGTTTACAGTGTAAGTGAAAAGGAGCCGGAGAGGAGCTGGAGCTGCTGCTGCATTAGAAGGTCTCTTTATGGGGAGAAAACTGCTCTTCTAGCCAGATGGTGAACTCTGCACTCTCCTTTAGTCTTGGCAACCCTGGCAACTCAGTTCATCTCCCACAGCCACTCTACCATGATGGCAAGGAACAGGATCTAAAGGGGCTCATGGTAGCAGTGCTGGAAAGGACGTGGAGAGGGAGTACTGATGGGAGCTGAAATCATCAATGATGGATTTGCTGCTGTACTATTACCCATCATGGAGGCCAGACAACATTCAGGACCACAGGGCAAGAGCATCCTGGTTGTTGCACAGGATGGAAGTAACATCTTCCCCACTGTTCTCAGCAGTGCAACCTCCCACTTTGCTGCTCCAGCACTAGGGTTATGTGCAATGGCTCATTGAGGTTGGTTGAGGGCAGACACTTGCCAGCAGCAGCTTCAACATATCTCACCTCCCTTCCTGGCACCGAGCAAGTGACGCTAGACTAAGTCAAAGATCTTAGGTTTATATATTTGAAAAAGAAAAAGTAAGAACAGGAAGGGTAAGATTGAAAGGGAAATCCAGTCAGTTATTTAAAAAACAGTTAAAAGTAATTTCAGGTTCTAAACCTGCTTCTAGTTCCCCGTAGCAAACCTTTGAGCTTTACAGTCAAGTTGTCCTGTTTTTACTACGATGGTCAATTAATCACAATTAATTCAAGCGATTAACTTAAAACAAATGAACTCGATTAAAATATTAATCATAATTAATTGCAGTTTTAATTGCACTGTTAAACAATAATAGAATACCAACTGAAATTTATTATAAATATTCTGATTTTTTTTACATTTTCAAAAATATATTGATTTCAATTACAACACAGAATACAAAGTACACAGTGCTCACTTTATATTATTTTTGATTACAAATATTTGCACTGTGAAAAAAAACAAAAGAAATAGTATTTTTCAATTCACCTCATACAAGTACCGTAGTGCAATCTCTTTAGTGAAAGTGCAATTTACAAATGTAGTTTTTTTTTGGTTTCATAACTGCACTCAAAAACAAAACAATGTAAAAATTTGGAGCCTGCAGGTCCACTTAGTCCTAATTCTTGTTCAGCCAATCACTAAGACAAACAAATTTTTCTACGTTTACGGGAGATAATGCTGCCTGCTTCTTATTTATGTCACCTGAAAGTGAGAACAGTCATTCGCATGGCGCTGTTGCAGACAGTGTTGAATAGTACTTACATGCCAGGTGTGCTAACATTCCACTACAGTACTTGTCTGAGGTGAATTGAAAAAATACTGTTTCTTTTGATTATCTTTTTTACAGTGCAAATATTTGTAATCAAACAAAGTGAGCAGTGTACACTTTGTATTCTGTGTTGTAACTGAATGAAATCAATATATTTGATCTCATAATTAATCATGATTAATTTTTTTTTTTTTTTACTCGTTTGAAAGCCCTATTTCTCCTCCTGCTATATGGAAGACCCAAACAGACAACAAGGAAAACTGGATTAAATGGACTACAAAGAGGAACTACCCGAAACAGATATATGGAAAAAACAGGCAAATATTTTCCCTCTATTCACTTTTGGTTCTAATAGTTTTAGGTGTTGCTTCTAACAAAAGTAGCGCAGAACTGTTTTCAGATTATGATGATGCTCCTTGAATCAATACAAATATTCAAGTTAAGGTTTTCAGAGCGTCTTCATTCATATTTGTGCATCTGTGTTTTGTATGTATGCTGTAGGGTCATATCTTAATCTCCGCTACACAATTTTAAAACTCCACACCCAAAATGACATTTCTTTTTCCAGTTATGAGGTGGTTAAAATCTGGTCCATGACATGTAATGTGACAATCTGAGACTTCAGCACAACAGGTGAGTTATAGACTTGGAGGATGGAAAAATACAAAATGTCTCAGCTTTTTCTTCAAACCAGACCCTTAACATTATTTAAGCTTGAGATTTGATTTGCTTTTACTTTAGCTCAGCATTTTTAACCCTGTCCCTTGCACTTGTTTTAAAATGGTCTATGAAAAATTTGGATATTTAACTGACTGAAGCTGAAGTTCAGATAATGACATCCAACCATATAAACAAGTAAACCTTGGTTTCCATGGCTCCAGTATCTCAAGATAGTGACAACAACATGGGAGTAAGGAGAGGGAGGGGAGAAGGAATGCAGACTTGTAGTAATACTCTCCAAAAGGCAGAAAAAATTGTTTAAACAATTTAGCTAATCCTGGACAAATCGGGAAGGGGCTTTGCAAAGCCTTCCAGAAATAGGATAACTAGTGAATGTGGTATCAAACGAATTAGAGGGGGAAATTAATGTATGGTGACTTTATTATATGGTCCTTTATACAGCTGGTATATTCTATGATATCCTTTAAAAATAATCTGGGATTGAACATGGTTTAAGATTTTTTTTAAATTTATCTGTGTTTGTAAATTCTAGCTTCTCTAGGTTCTTGGTATGCACAGTTTGCTTTGCAAAGTGTATGAAGCAATGTCCTGTTTTAATATGCACTTTTTTTCCATTTCAATTTATTGGTGAAACTGGGTAAGACCAGGATAGCTAGAAAAAGACATTCAAAAGAACTAATTTAGGTTATACATTTTTTTCTTGAGCCTCATCCACCAAGGTTAACTTATTCCAGAGACATTACAACTAACTGCTACCCAATTTAATTAAAACACATCTGTGATGGGGTTTACACACCCCACACTATGGCAGAGACAGGGGAAGTACTGGAGCAGTATGGAGCCAGGAAGGTCCCATCCCTCCGGCACAGGCAAGCATGCTCCTGCAAGACCACCGGGGATAAAGAACGTTTCAGCAGCCCAAGGCGGGTGAGAGGAGAAAGGAGACCATTTCCTGGAGAAGCACCACTCTGCAGCAATAGGAAAGGAAATTTCCACAAACTTCCCCCTCCTGCCACCAGGCGCTCCCCAAGAGGGAGGGAGAACTGTGGACAAGGACTTGAGAAGGCATTATAGGCATTGGCCCTAGACTGTGGGGGACTGGAAAGAAAGACCCTAAGTCCAATGTGACTGCACTGCAAACTGAGACACTGTGGTGGTAGGAACTGGCCCAGGGGAAGGTGAGCAAGTGGACCAGCCAAACTTAGGCTGGTTCATGCTGCTTCACTTACTGAGCTCCCTACCCATCATAGAGCTATGACCCTGGCCCCAAGCAGGGAAGGGCTAAGGATTACCATTGAAGAGGCCAGTCCAGCTAAGACCTCATCTAGAGGGCGGACACACCATGAACTAACAAAGGCTGAAGTCGGAGGCCTAGACCAATTCGTCTGCTGACTGAACAAATCACCCCACAATGACATCGCATCTCTAAGGCAAGTAATACTAATCCAGAATCCTATAGAGCAGTCTACACATTAAAATATTACCTGTATTCAGTCCAGTTGTGATTCTGAATATACAAGTAGCTTAATAACCAAGAAAGTCCTATTTTTACACAGACACTTTTCAGAGTAGAACCATCATGTAAAAATAGATAAAACGCAAACATATGATTTTATAGTGAAATTTTAGCAGAGGAAAATGAAAAGGTAGTTGAGATTCTGAATATCATTCCTTTTATTTGAGATTTTATCAGAGTAAGGAGGTCTCGCAAAAAGCAATAATTTCCAACTTTATTCTCAATTTAATATATCCTGCATTGTTTTATTTCTTTTTCTAGATATGTGTTATGCTATATCCAGAGTTGTGAATTGTTTTCTGTCTATAAAACAGGAATATTTTCCCATCTTTGTAATGCACTTATCCTCCCTGTATAAACCAGCTCATCATTATTGGTACATTGTGAAATTTCTGAAATCCATTCAGTGGTTCAGACCTTTTCTAATGTCTATTGTTATGGGATGCATAAAAATTTCACATGAAGAAAATGTGCGAAAAAAACTATTTATAATAAGTGGAAAAGAGCTATGTTTGAATCCAGAGGAGAACTTACCTTTTGTTTCAGTAGCACATTCTCTGTTACATATTTTCCCATTACTTTTATAGTTTACACAATTATACGTATGCTCAGCATATTCTGTATTACATTACATGTTATCTATGATACGTTTCAATTTCAATTTTTAGTCCAATAAATAGTAAGAAATAATCTTAGAGAGCAAGATAAATAACAAATTAGCAAGACAGAGTCAACTATCTCTATTTAGCTATTCAAATCCTTGAGAAGACCTTACTTCTATGCTGTCTGTAATGGGGTCACTCATTGGCTAGCTATTGACACAGAGCTGTGTGACACTGTACTGTTTTGCTACTGCCCAGTGCATCTTCTGGCTACCTAATCTTTCACAGGGTGACAGAGTGCACTTTTACACTGTCATTACACTGTCACATTTTCATAAACACAACAAATGCATGCCTCTCTCAAAAGATGGTACTGTATAATAAAAAAGGCAGAGCAAATTAACATTGATTTACAATTAGCCCCTTACAGACCATCAGTAACACATATCTGGTCATGGCTCCAATACTGGAATAGGAAATTACATTCTACTGTGCATCTGTGCCCAGCTTTAACAGCACACAGTGCAATGTTTTTTCAGAAGAGTGAGTCTCCATTAGTGCATGTGCATGCATACACACACACACACACATGCTGAAAATAGATTGAAATACAAAGCTGCCATCAGCAGAGCACAGCTACAAAGAAGCCTATATCAGTACGAAAGATTTGTTTCTTCTTGTGCTCACTGTGAAGTAAGTGAACATGGACACGAAGAGCCATGCTAAGAGAGACAAGTTAAGGTGCAGCATTAATATGTGAAGTCACATACAATTTGAAATGTTGTGTAGTCTATGGCGCTCTGCCCAGCACAGCTGAAAGGCATGTACTCGTGCAAGCAAAGGTGGCAGTATGTCACTTTTATGCCCTCTTCCCCTCCTGCAGCCTTGGGGCTCACCAGAGGCCAGTTTAGCCTCAGCACAACTTGGAACAACCTCAGAGATGCTCTAATATGCACCCATCTACAACAGCCCCTCATAGGCCAGACCAGCAACTGGAGACCATCAGGCTGCAGCCCAAGCTGTGGGACCCTCCCACCTTGCAGGGTCCTGGAGCTCAGGCTCCAGCCTAAGCCCAAACATCTACACCACAGCTAAACAGCCCTTTAGCCTGAGCCCTGCAAGCACAAGTCAGCTAGCAAGGGCCAGCCAGAGATGTCTAATTGCACTGTAGACATACCCTGAGTGACCTGGGGATTTTCCTTACAATAGGAGAATCCCCAGGTAGCTGATGACCTGCCTTTCCAGCATCTCTGTTCCATTAGAGCAGCACAATGCAGCCCTGTGGGATGGTAGGTGGCTTGAAGATCTGACCCTATATATTCAGGGGGATTAATTCTCTAGTCAAGTTATTAAATTGGCTATGCTGTAATTTGTTTTAAAACAGTCTTTATAAATATTCTTTACAAATATATTCCAAGCTCAAGAATCTGGAAAAAGAAATATTCTGTACTTCAAAGAGGATACATTTATGCATTCGATGAAGTGAGCTGTAGCTCACAAAAGCTTATGCTCAAATACATTTGTTAGTCTCTAAGGTGCCACAAGTACTCCTTTTCTTTTTGCGAATACAGACTAACACGGCTGCTACTCTGAAACCTGTCATTTATATTACTAATACCTTACAGTTATGTGTGTTCCATTATGAGCTGGAACTTAGTGTTGAGAAGTAAAACAGGAAAGCAAAGGCATATTCTACTGAATATAGCTGCTTTGATTAATTATTAAACGACTGATATATACTTGGTACTTGAAATGGCTTTTCAAAGGGTCCAGTGTTCCCATTAGCAAATTAACTGCTACTCTTGGCAGTTGGCAACCATTACCTGCAACAATGACATGCTTAAAGTATGTGAATAGCCTCCACTTAGGCTACCTAATTTACTTGGTTATTTCAATACCGATTTCCTCTAAAGCTTTAAGTGTGTGTTCTCTGTTTTACAACAGATCTCCAGCCCTCCGCACCCAATACTTTGCCTATCTTAAATTATCAAAAAAAAAAAGTCTCAATTTTCTACATCCATTTACTCCTGGGGGAATTCTGCACCACTGTGCATGTGCAGAATTTATGTCCCCCACAGATTTCTTTGCTTCCCTGCAGAAAACTGACTTTCTGGGAAACAAAAAGAAGCAACAAGAGTGGTCATGCAACCCTCTCCAGCAGTATGTTTTGGTTGCCCAGGGCAGCCAGCAGAGAGGTAAATCACTGTGGGGCATGGGGTGGGACTGGAGAAGACCGAGCTGGTGTCTTCTGCCCTGCACAGGGCTCAGCTGCTAGTCCTGGCTTGGCTGGGAAGAATGGGACTTCCTCTTCCCCCGCACGGCCTCCAGGGCCATGTCAGACCCACCCCCAGATGTCTCCCCCAGCTGTAGGAAGCTCTGCAAACTCTCCCTCCCTGCACTTCATGCACGCATTGCTCCTCTGCTGCAGGGGGAGGGGGTCACTGTATGGGGAGCTGCTCCCCCATCTGCCCAGCCCCTGTGCACCCAGACCCCCTCATACCCAGACTCTCCTGCCGAGCCTTTCCCCACACCCGCACCCGCACCCAGAATCCCACAACGAGCACCACTACCTCATACCTGGATCACACCAATGAGTCACCCACACCCAGATCCCCACCCTACCAAGCCCCAACCAATCACACCCAGATTCCCACCTCACTCCCCCAGCATCTGCCCCCCACTAAGCCCCACTGCAGACCCGCCTGTCGAGCTCTATCACCCTATACCCAGAGTCCCCCTCCACTGAGCCCCAACCATCTTCACCTGGACCCTGCTGCAGAATCCCATTAGTGTTGCACCCACAACCCCGCAGCAAGCCCCTGTGCACCCAGATTTCCCCCACACCCAGATCCCCCACTGAGCTGCCCACTCCCAGATTGCTCCACACAGAACCCTCTCAACTGACATCTGGATCCCCCCACACTAAGCCCCTCTCCACACTTGGATCCTGCCTTGCTGAACCTGCCTGCCCACATCTGGTGCACCCGGCATGGAGGGGCAGGGCCTTGGGGTGTTTCTGGGGCAGGCCCGGTCCTTGCACTGTGTCAGGGTTGGGCACAGCTTCACCGCTGAGTCTGTCGTCCTGGGTGGGAGCTGCACAGTGATCTCCCACCTCTGTGCAGCCAGTGGCCTGTACTCCCCAATGCCATGCTGGAGTCTCCACATTTATTTGACACATACAATTTTCAGAATTTTAATACATTATTCACAACCTTTTTTTTTTGGCGCAGAATTCCCTCCGGAGTAATCCATTGCATCCACAGTTAATTTCATGCAACACACCCAACCTCTTTATCATATTTTAAAGCATCCAGGAGTCAATTAAAAATATTAGACACAAACAAAAATTCTATTCAGGCACAAACACACCCAACAGAACGCAATTCATGATGCCAGTTAGTCAATGAAGTATAATATAATGGAAAAGCTAAAGAATCAGTGTAAATATATAATTGCAGTGAAAATACTAAATATTGTTTCCTTTAGACAATAGGTTTCCCATGGAAGAACAAATCAAAATGACTTTATAAAGATTACAGATATCAAAATATGAGCAGTTTTGTTGTAGCCATGTTGGTTCCAGGATATTAGCGAGACAAAGTGGGTCAGGTAATATATTTTATTGGACCAACTTCGACTGGTGAGAGAGCGCTTTCAAGCCACACAGAACTCTTCTTCAGAGCTCTTTCTCTGTGTAGCTTGAAAGCATGTCTTTCTCACCAATCAAAGTTGCTTCAATAAAAAAAAAAAATTACCTCACCCCCTTCTCTCTTTGTTATGAGCATTATTTAGATTTGGACCAAAAAAAGCGGGGTGTTGGGGGGGGAGGGTGGATAAAAGACAAAATAATTTCATCCAAAATTTTCTGTGAAAGTTTGTTTTTTCTACAAATTTCAAAATAATTTTCAAAATTACTTTAATTTTAGTGGGAGGGGAAAAATACACATTTTCCACCTTTTTTCTAGTGAAAAAGAGGGAAAAAAAAGGGGAGAAACATTTCCAACCACCACCAAAATAAAATTTTATTTTTTGAAAACAAACTGAAAATTCTTCTTAAAACTTCTTTGCTTTGGCTAAAAAAAAGAATATTCCATCAAAAAAGAACTTTGACGGAAATTTTTAAATTAGCTTTTAAGCATTAGAAATGTCTGACAGTTCAAAAACATACATAGACTTGCCATTTTCAAATCACTACACAATTAATTATATCTGAATTCCTTCCAGGCTATTGTCCAGAAGTCATTCAAATGGGACTTTTCCCTAGATTTGACCTATGAACTTGAAGTTAAGAGGTTCTGTTCTCCAGATAGAAAGTTTCATATTTGCAACGTTCAGCAAGATTATGAACCTCAGTAATCAAAGTCTCAGCTGTTGCCCCTTGCATCTCCTATTAAATTTGGCCCTTTCATATCTAATATGCTGTCTCGCTATAAAATGGCCATCAAAAGCCTCTGTCAGTTTGGTATATTCATTCTTTTCCTCATCAGTAATGAGTAGGTACATAGCATATCATCAGCAGCATCACGCATGCAAATATTAAAGCATTTACCTGGTATTCTTGTGGTTTCTCTGTTAAATCAGAAGTCATATGGATTAGTTTAAATCTATGGATCCAACAAGGCCAGCCGCCGGAGATGCCAAAAATCAAACTTCTCTAACAAAAGGCTTTTGTGCTACAGTCTCCATTGCTGCACTGCCACAAGACTGCACCTTCCTCTTGCTATAGCTTTCACAGGTATCCTCCCTGATTTTTAACTTTCTCTACTCACTCACCTGAGCTAGGGTTGCCAACTTTCTAATCGCACAAAACTGAACACACTTGCCCTGCCCCTGCCCCGCCCCTTCTCCAAGGCCTGCCCCCGCTCACTCCATCTCCCCTCCCTCTATCGTTCACTTTCCCCCACCCTCACTGACTTTCACCAAGCTGGGGCAGGGAGTTGGGATGAGGGCTCCGGCTGGGGGCGTGAGCTCTGGGGTTGGGCCAAAAATGAGGGGTTCAGGGTGTCGGAGGGGGCTCCAGGATGGGGCAGGGCGCTGGGGTATGAGAGGGGGTGAGGGCTCCGGGTGGGAGTGCAGGCTCTGGGGTGGAACCAGGATGAGGGGTTTGGGGTGCAGGAGGGGGCTCCGGGCTGGGGGCAAGGGGTTCAGAGTGCAGGAGGAGACTCAGGGCTGGGACAGGGGGTTGGAGGTGCAGGCTCTGGGAGGGAATTTGGATGTGGGAGCTCAGAGCTGGGGGTTGGGGTGCAGGAGGTATGCGGGGTGTGAGCTCTGCGAGGGAGTTTGAGTGTGGGAGGGACTCATGGCTGGGGCAGAGGGTTGGGGTCCGGGCTCCGGCCAGGCAGCACTTACCTTAGGTGGCTCCCAGAAGTGGTTGTCATGTCTGGCTCCTAGGCGGAGGGGCCAGGGTCTTCTCACGCTGCCTGCAGGCTCCACCCGCACAGCCCCCATTGGCCACGGTTCCCAGCCAATGGGAGCGGCAGAGCTGGTGCTTGGGGTTGGGGAAGTCCACAGAGTCCCTGTAGCTGCCCCTGCGCCTAGGAGCCGGATGTGGTGGCCGCTTCTAGGAGTTGCGTGGAGCCAGGGCAGGCAGGGAGCCTGCCCTAGCTCCACCGTACCACCAACCGGACTTTTAGCAGCCTGGTCAGCGGTGCTGATCGGAGCCACGAAGGTCCCTTTTTGAAAACTGGCCGCCTGGCAACCCTACTCACCTCTCTGGCAGTTTGACAGAGGGGTCTCTCTTTTCTTCCCTTCACTCCTTTAGAGAGAGGGATTCACTCAGTGCTGACATCATGTAGAGTGAGGACAAACCACAAAGAGCCATGCCTTAAACAGCAACCAGAGAACTTCCCAAGCAGAACATTCCTACGTTTATTAAGCTCCACGCTGCAACACATCCTGATAACTCTATAACTACTTGACATGTTCCATCACCTCAGCCTACACTTCTGCTTCCACCTAATCCTCAGGGGAAGGGACCAAGGTCGGGCTCATTCTCAGTCAAATAAGCTCATTACTTTGGTCTAACATGCAAAGTGAATATAGTGATCTAACTCAGTAGCCACTTTCGTATGCAGAGTTCTTGAGCAGGCACTGACTTCAAAGGGAAATTTGTCTGAGTCAGAACTGAGGATGTGGCCTTAAGTTTCTACACTACTGAATTTGCTTTCACATAATTTCTCCCACAATATAAACTTATTTAGTGACTGATTATCACTGGAAGCAAAGGTGAACACTTTCCTTTCAGAATGACTACCACTATCATATTAAAATTTTCTTAATTTAGGGGATAAGTTAGTCTGTGGAGTCTAAGTATAACTGGTGACTTGGAAACAAAGTAGGTGCATTAATGTGGCATACTGAGCTTTTGTTGAAACCTTAAAGAACTAAAGTCCTGTTTTACACCTACTTCACTTCATGAGTCCACCTTGTTGCAACCTATTTAGGTCTTACTTTGCACAGACCTGAAGAAATAAATCCAAGCTGCCATAACATAAAATATTCATGATATAATTCCAGCCAGTGTCCATACTGAAACAGCAGCTTGTTCACCCTTTCCATTCTTCTGAGTATAATTGACAAACCATGCCTGTGAGCCCCATTGTGTATTCACGAATGGGACCTGTGCATGTAGTGCTCCCACTTGTTTTTGTGTGTGCTTATAAATGCGTTTAATTTCTGACCAACAGAAGTAGATGTAATATCAAACTGCTGTTTCAGTATGATCAGTGGCTGCAATTTCATCTCAAATATTTTAAAAACAGATAGCTCTCATACATTAAAACAGGTAGAAGTTGTATTTGATCTTATTTTTTACCTAAAATTATTTTATTCTGAGTAAAAAAAATATTTCCTGCTTACTGCATTTGACAGTCCCTCTAACTTAACTTTTTCCATTACAAGACTGCTCTCTTTTCTTCATACTTCAATAGATCAACATTTTGGGGACAGAGCTAAATATGCTTTACTTAATTTTTTTTTTTAGTTTTATGCTATTTATTGAAAAACAACATTATTTAATTTCTATAGGCAGGCTCATGCATAAAACTATATTGGCAAGAATAATTGACTTTTTCAAAGAAAAGAACTTAAGAGTAAACTGCACTGGACTGGGTAATCAATTATTATTGAATTTTGTGCTCCAGGCTAGTGTTTCTGTCAACAGAAATCCTTCAGACCCAGGTTTTCTACTTCAGCTTTAATGAATATGGTTGAAATCATGAATTGAAATGAAATAATGCAGAATAAACTCTTTGTTTTTTAACTCTGAAAGAGTCCACCTGTGGTTCATAATTAAAATACTACACTATAGCAAATACTTACAAAATTATATTAAAAACAAACACTTTTTCAATCCAAGTAAAATCCATCTCCCTAACAGAGAGTGAAACAATGTATAAATATTTAAAGTGTCATTGTGACATATATATAAAAATACATAAATTTATAATAAATAACAAACCTTTATGATTTAAAATGGTCATTCTACCCATGTGTTATTTGTAACCAGGCATGCACTTTCACCATAATTTTCTTAAGGATCCAGTGCTACGAACACTTACTGATATGAGTAACCCATTATAGTCAATGGGATTACTCGTGTGAGTGAAGTTATTCACATGCATAAGCATTTGGGGGATCAAGTCTTTAGCTATATTATGGCAGCGCAGTTTAGCATATCCAAAGCAAGAATTTAAAAAAAAAAAACTCTATCGATCTTCTAGATCATAAAAGAGTCATACAAACAGACCACTTAATTCAGATATTCTTTGGAGATAGCTAATTTAGCTTTTTGCATGGTAGGTTTTTGTTTTGTTTTTTTTAATCTTCATACACATTTGGAGATGCACTGAAGAACCTATTAAAATTACAGACTAAATAAAAAGAGCTGAATTTGCAGATCAGAAGACTGTTTAAATTTCACTTCCTGTGCTTATTCTCTGTGTAGTTCACCATTTACATTTTTTGCTCTAGCTTTGAATCAAGACATTCCCAGCTGTCGCATGGCAAGCCCAATGACAGGTAGTCTATACGTTTCAAACTCTGGACTCACCTATCAAATCAATTAACTGTCATCTTTCCACTTTGTTGAATACCACAGAAATTCAGTTAAATAAAAAAATAGCAAAGACAGTAATGACGCTGACAGCTCACATTTCTTAAAACAAAAGCTCCGACACTGTAAATGAGAGAAAGCCCATAGTTTACAATCTACTTTTACATGTATTGTTGAGGTTCAAATGCAAACCTATCCATTTACTATTTTCAATCAGTAAATGGAAAAATAAAAAACCTTAATTTATCAAGGAAGTGAGTGAGTGTGTATGGGATACGTTCAGCTTTTTTTCTCCACAGATGATTGTTATGTGGCTGTAGGCCACAGACATGCAGGTAAAATGCTGGCCGTTGCTGTTTCTGGAACAAGGATTCGTGTGGTTCTCTTGTCCCATACACCTAGTTTTACTGAACCTCAACTATTTGCTCCTGTACACACACACACACACACACACACACACACACACACACACTTATAATTCTTAATTCATAAAAATTATACTTGGGAAAAACAAGCAGGGACATCCTGTTCCCCAAGGCCAAAAAATAATATTTTTAAAAATTTAAGTCAAACAATTACCTGCAGTACAAAAAATAAAAAAGAGAAGTGACATACAGCAAGACAAATCTAGCTGAATCTAACATCAAAATGTATGTATTATCATCTTGGTATTCTGTTACTTTGCCTTTTCCCCCACACTGTGATCTGTATTACATTAAACCATACCTCCACCTTGTAAGTGCTACAAACTGAAAGTATGGGCCTGGCAGAGAGATAAACAAGATAATTAGTGCTTCTCGGAAACTCACTATTTACCAACATCTCTCCTACAGTAATAAAAAAGAACAATTCAGCAGGGCTCATCCATTTGTTAGTTTTCTGAATGCCTGAGAGTTACAGGGATTTTTTTTTATTTTGGTTTTAGACATCATATGATGGCCAGTCACTTTAAAAAGCCAATTAGAAATTAACAATGAATAGCAATTACAGATTAATACATTTTAACTTGTTAAATAGATGATCGTTAAAAATAAAATTATTCTTAGAAAAGTTTTTTTTTTAAGCTCTGCATTTTACACAGACATAATATACTGCCAATTTGTACATAATTTGAAATTCCTCTTATTTGTGTGAATCCCATTTCCAGCTGGTGGTGTTATACATCTACCTATGGCTAGAAAGCTGTAACTGTTTTGTCTCCCATTACTAGTTATCAGATAAGACATGCCTCAATTTATCTTTAAATGAAAGATCACTAATCAAACTGCATTTGCTCCCATGCAAATCCACTAACAATTTGCCATAGTCAGTAAAAATACCAATGTAGTCAAACTATATATATATATATAAGTAGCCCAGCAGCCATTACAGATAAATCTTTTCACATAAGACCCTATAACACTATTTTAGTGAAATGTGGGAAATATATAGGGTTTACACATTTCCTGGAAACACAGTATAAATGATTTTTTATACAACTGAATGGTGTCTCTTTTCACCACTTTTTTCTTATTAATACTGATGTAAATCTGAGTTATATTAATCATACTAACAGCACTAACGTAGAAATATGCTTAAGAGTCTAATAAAATTCACTCGTCTGTTATTCAAGAAAATAATCCATCATGCCTGGAAAAGTGGTTGTAAAAAGTCCAATTATCTGTAAAACACAATGGACCACCAATCCTTTGGGCTGTAACTAGAATGACCTTCTACTGTTTTGCTCAGTCTCTGGAAACAATTTTTGTGACATACAATCTATCCTATGAAATCCACAAGCCATTAAGGTTCTTTATAATAGGCTATCTTTAAAGGAGTAGTTAAAAAAGGCATTGTTTTCTAGCTGCCCAATAACACAAGAACAAATCAATTAATGAATTACAAATCAAACCTGACTTTGTTACTTTGAGAACCAATAGCAGGCTAAAAGAACAAACGGAAACCTTTCAATAGGCAAATCCTCTCACATTGCCGTCCCTCTCCTCCCCCTCCCCCACACAGTTGCTTTCAACATACTGTCCATTATTCCATGCCTGAATAAAGTTATATTAAGACAAGGAAATTATCTTTAAATGTAACAAAAATAATAAGAAAAAAAATCTTTACACTGATGTGTCAACAATATTTTTAAAGATTTTTGAGAAATGATTGAAAGTTTATGGAGAATCAAGAGAAGGTTCAACAGAATATCAGTATTCTAATCTCAAAAAGATTCTTTACAAAATTACTATCCTTGTATTCTGGAGGAGTGGGGAATAGTAAAGTTCATAAGAGGACCTCCAATAACACAAATGCTAGGAACTCTGAATAACGTTTTTGGATGTCTTCCTCGGGCTGTGCTAGGCACAGCATTTCAGACTATCAAATTGTCACTATATCCAGAGGTGTTTCAAAGAGACCAGTGATTCCACAATCCTACTACATTCCACTTGAATTATTAAAGCACAGTTATAACCATTGGCCTCAACAGCTTTGATCTCAATGTTTCAGAACTCACCCACACCTCTCCCTTCAGCACTGAACCTAGCTTGCAATTAAAAATAGTAAAATACTTGTATACTATTATGTATTTTATTGATTTGTGATATATTGTCAATCAATTTCCTTTGTAAACACAACTTACTACAAGAACTGATAAAACAGCAGAATTTTGGTAATGTATGTTATCCAGAGAATTTCATTGGTGTTTGTCAAATAACATTCAGCAAATGGTGTTCGACCAACTATAGGCCTAGGTGAATACAGAGTGGGGAGGAGCATTTTTGAACAAATTGGACCCCAGCTATTTCTCAATGCTATTTGGCCATCCCTTCACTTTTGGTATCAACTTTTCCCCTTTCCTAACATCTTCTCGCGTCATCTTCAGTTTCTTTCTCTTTTCATTTTTCTCTCTCTCCCCAGCCCATCATCATTCTCTCTTCCCCCTTTACCTACATTCTACCTCCTTTCAACCGCTCCTCCTATATTTTCGCTCACCTCCCTCCAAAATTCACTTTTTTCTAAACTTATGCTATTAATCCCTCTCTTCCCTCTCTCATGCCTTTCTTGCCTCGAAAGCCCTGCCCCGATATACGAGTACTGGAAATTTTACCCGATACCTAAAAGCATGAGGACTAGAGCTACAAGCCACATTCTGATACTAAAGATGTGTCCAGTGTCCCGGGGCAACACCCAATTGAGAAACTAGTTCCACCCAGGTGATCATCCCTGAACTTGCTCAGCAGCTCTATCTTTTTTATCAGTATTTGGAAACTAAGTATCTGACAAAACTGAAGAGCCTATGCTCACACCAATTCCTCGGTGACTGCTAGCTAGTAGAGATAAGGAGCGTATTTTGTCTCACACATTCTGTTTCCCAATGATCACACCACAGCCTTCAGATTGCTACCAGGGTTGGTTGAGATTTCCACTACTTTACACCTCCTTCAGTCTCCTGGCTGCTGCATTTCAGCAACCAACAACCTACCTTCCTAATGAATATCAGCAGAGCCTACCTTTGCGGCTGCTCAGTATTCTCCTAGGCAGCAGCAGAGTGATGTGATTCTTGTCTGTTTCACTGCTTCCCACAGTATTCTGATTGGTAGCAGTGACAATAGAAGCTGAAGCAAGAGAAAGCACTAGAGCTGTCAGTTTGCACTCAGGTCACATGATCACATTTGAAATATTACTTTCAGAACCATAAGAGCTAGAACTTTTTCTAGTTTAAAATGGTTTTAAATGAAAGCTGAGGTGCTGCATATATTGGCAGTAATTGTCCAAAAAGGCTTCCTTCTTACCTTCGATGTACAGACTTTTCATAACACATTATAGAATACGAAATTGTTAGTCAAGAATTCTATATTCTTTCTATTACAAAAAACACTACACTAAAAAAAATTAAGGTTACAAAGTACAGTACACAAAATTAGGAGAAGCCAGAATTAAGATGGACTCTTCAACCCTAATTTGTCCCTCCCTCCTTTGAACATATGCATTTCTGATACAGTTTTTAATTACATGATCACATACTTTTTCTAAATCACAGGACCTTGTCTCCGTCAATGACCAGGACTGAATGGATACTCAATATTTTGTTTTATTATTATTATTGTTCAATATGTGGCCCCCATGCCTGGCTTACTGCACACTATTGAAGTCCTGTTCTAAAGAGAGAATAATTAATTTCCTCATCAACTTCTCTATGGCTCTCATCAATGTAATATCTTAGTGTTTTACAAACAATTAATTTTCACAATACATCTCTGAGATTAGAGGTTATTACCATCCTCATGCTCCTGATGGGAAACTAAGGCAGAGACCGATTAATGTCAAAGGGCTCCATTAATTTTGGGTGCCCCATTTGACATGCATAGGACCTGATTTTTTCAGAGTATATAGCATTATGTAGCACTTTATATGTGCAAAGCACAGCTCCCACTGACCTCAGTTGCAGTTGTGAGTGCTCAGCACTCAGACAATGAGAATACACTATTAATGACCACTAGCAAAAAGTTTGGTTTGAAGATATATATCACTGCTATATGATGGCTGCACATGTAGGCATACCCAAGCTAGCTTTGATCGAGCTACTCACTAAAAATATACTCCTAGGAGAGTTCTGTGCCACTGCATGCACGCAGAATTCATGTCCCAGGCAGATTTCTTTGCTTCCCTGCAGAAAAATGACTTAACAGCGAAGAAAAGATAAGCCACAAGAGCAGTCACATCCCCCTCCCCAGCAGCATGAGCTAGCCACCCAAGTACAAGCCTGCAGGAATGTACTTGGGTGGTTAATCTGTGCCGCTGCTGCTTCACTGCTATTTTTAGTGAAATAGCTCAATTAAAACTAATCAGATATCCCTACACGAGTTGCAACCACACCTCTCAAATACGGTGTAGACATACCCTTTAAATGATTAGCCTACCACCACATAGGAACTGGCAGAGGCAGGGACAGAATCCAGCTCTCTAGGGCAGTAATCAAGTGTCTTAACCGTTCTTTCTCTTCCTGCAATTCTCTGCCTCATTCATACAGACATTCCAACTTCTGCAACAAATGAGGTAGGGCTTCTACAGACAACACCCTCCTTCACTGCACAACCCCAATTAATCCCCAGAGCACAATATATCCTGTGCACTGAATAATGCAGGGTCCTATTGGAAAAGATAGCATATAATCATGTAATTAAAGGATGTATCATAATGCATATGCAAATGTTTTCCTAACTTTTAGGTGCTTGACTTTGCAACCTTAATGTTTTTAAGGTAGTTTTGTGTGTGTAATTTCCTAGGTTTCTAAAAAAGGAAACTAAAAATCAGAAAATGTAATCATGTGGACCATATGGACACCCAAATGGTTCATAAGCCAGACTGTAACATTTAGAGCCACAGCAGACTACTTCCACTTGAGCTCGTGGAGTAACTGACAGCAGTACTAGATTGCCATCCTCTATGTGGACCAGCACTAGAGGGAGATGAGACACACACTTTGCCAGTGGAATCAGAATCATAGAATTAGAGAATCATAGGATTGGAAGGGACCTTGAGCAGTAATCTAGTCCAGTCCCCTACACTCATGGCAGGACTAAGTATTATCTATACCATACCTGACAGGTGTTTGTCTAACCTGCTCTTAAAAATCTCCAATGTTGGAGATTCCACAACCTCCCTAGGCAATTTATTTCAGGGCTTAACCACCCTGACAGTTTGGAAGTTTTCCTAATGTCCAACCTAAACCACCCTTGCTGCAATTTAAGCCCATTGCTTCTTGTCCTGTCCTCAGAGGTTAAGGAGAATAGTAAGTTTCTAGCCCTCATGGTTATAGAGAAAAGCTTCAAAATATGACCATAGTACTGTATTTGTACTTATATGGCCCACTTTATCATAGAATCTAAGTACCTCACAATCTTTAATATGTTTATTCTCACAGCACTCTGTGACAGTGGTGCTCAAACTTTTCCAGTAGTGCCCCACCTTAGCAGTAACTGAATCTGCCCGTGCCCTCCTCCATTACTGCATAGCCAAGGCTTCCTCAGCAGTGGAGCTTGGGGACAGGGGTGGAGCTTGGGCTAGAGGCAGAGATGGAATAAGGGCAGAGCTGGGCTGGCGCTAGAGAAAGGGCTGTGGTCAGAGCTGCAGCTGGGATCACAGCTGTTCTGGGGGCGGAGCACGCAGCAGAGTGAAGCTGCAGCTGGGGCTGGAGCTGGTCTGTGGGTGGAGCTGGTGGTGAAGAGGACAGGAGGGTGGAGCTGGTCCTGGAGGCAGAGCAGGACTGGGGATTGAATGGGGTTGGAGGCTGAGCTAGTCTGTGGGTGGAGTGGGGCTGGAAGCATGCTGCTCTCTCCCCGCCCCTGCTGTCTGCCCCCTTGAACATTCCTCTGTGCCCCCCTAGGAGGCATGCCCCACAGTTTGAGGACCACTGCCCTGTGAGTTAGGCAAGTACTGTTATCCTCATTTACAGGTAGAGATTATTAGGAGGCTGTTATAAAAGGGAAAGTCTTAGAAACTTGGGAGTCTTTTTAAAAGATTCTGTAAAACATTTTCCATGTTCCAAACAGTAAAGAAGTGTGGAGAAAATGTGCTATTTTATTTCTTCATTTATGTTTATCAAATGTTTCTAGCCAAGAGGATTTTGTCTTCTGTTGTGCTCACAGATGTGTATGAATGTTTGAATAGTAACTACAGATGAATTATGTAGTTTAATTAAATATGAATTTATATAGAGTCCTTGCTTAAGCAATGCAGTTTTATAATACAATTCGGTCAGTGAGACACTAACATGTATAGTTCTCTGCAGGTAGGAAAACAATACTTCTGTTAAAAGAACAAGAGTACTTGTGGCACCTTAGAGACTAACAAATTTAAGGTGCCACAAGTACTCCTGTTCCTTTTGCGGATACAGACTAACATGGCTGCTACTCTGAAATCTGTCAATACTTCTGTTGTGCTAGGAGTAGAGTCAAGTCTTGAAGGTCACTTGGGGGAACAAAAGTGTAATCTTTCCTGTACTGCATATTTAACAGAACTTTGGATTTATGCTATTATAGTTATTCTATACAGTTATTTAAAGGAGACTGGTTTATTTATGTAGTTTTAAGAAGCCTACAGTGGTAACAGGCTCAGACATCAGTACTTCAATTTTTTGCACTAGCTATTGGAACTTCTTTCTGCTAACAATTAGGAATGTAGACTATTGTTCTTTCTTTCACCCTCAAGTCCAACTCTTGTTCTTTGTCTGTTAAAATAAAGATTTTCATATGCCATAGCTCAAGAAACATATTTTTATAAGAAATGTCACCCTGTTGCTACTCTTCTCTTTAAATTACTTTGCTGCTATGACACTGCATATCTAATCATTTAGAATGGTGAACAGCTAATGTGTTCCTACTGTCCAATATATTTATATCAGCTTTTTCTGATAACCCAATTTCAAACAAAGGAATTTAGAGATGTGGGCAGCCATTGAACTTTCTGTTTCCTGTGGTGAATGTGTAAGTGCAAGTATTTATCATGGATATGTGAACTTGCATCATGCATATAAAATGATAGGGTTATTTTTCTCTTTGGATACTCTGAATTGATTTTGACATTGAGTTAGTTATATGAGCTAAAGTTAAGCTGATAGACAAAAAGCAGTAGGTAAAGTGTCTATTCTGCTACAACCATCCCGCTCTGAAATTCTAAAGATTGAATGGATTTTTACTATTTTCTTCAATAGGGTATAATTGCCATGTATAGTACATTATCACAAAGAAAAGACAGCTGTTTGTCTTAAAAAATATTTTGTCATTTACCTTACATAGACATTGTTTACCCACTAAAATATATTATAAGGATCTTATTTTCGTTTGCTTAGAATATTGCCTAACTTAAAATGTTTTAGGCTGAAATTTTCCTTGTTGGGTGTCCGTCTCAGGCTTTTTGGGGTAAGTTTCAGTGAAAATGGTTCATCTGTTACTGACTGGGGGAGAATGTTTGTTTCTTTCCATGTGAAAAAAATGCTTACAACCATTCCACTGAGATGCTCTAGTGCCTCCATTCTTTGGGAACAGGGACTTGAAATTTGTCGGGGGGGAGCAGGGGGTCATCCTGATACCAGGGATGTGTCTCTTGCTTTCCCTATGAAAAACAGTGCAAATTTGGCCAAATTATAGCCTCGGGGGGAGAGGGGGTAAGGGGAAACAGTTTGCACATGCTCAATAGAGACTTATTAATTTGTTGGCTAAACGATCTAAGGATGCCATTTGTACAAAGCACGCTCCATCGTGTGGCTGCAGAGGCACACTGGATTTTCCCTATAATTACTGTTATGGGTTGTTGTGGGCCACTTTGACACCTGGCAAAGAAAATGAGACCAAGGAAGCCTGTCTCCCCTGTACTCTCAATGCTTCTGGTGCTCAAGCAATGTGGAGGTGGAAGTGGCCTGATTAGATGCACAGGTCTCAAGAGATAGACTTAAGGTGGGGGATGTGGCAGAGGAAGTAGATTGGGACAAGAAGCTTCAGGGAGGAAGAGTGGAATTAGGATCGGGGTGTGAGGTGGGGAGCAGAAAGATCAGATGAGGAGCCAGAGTGAATGGGGACAGGGACAGACTGGAAAAGGAGATTGTGGGAGAGGGAGAAGAAGGAGATTGGAGCTGGGATGGGGGAAGACTGGGACTTACTTCCTGAGGGATGACCTAATACTGGCTGGGCAAGGAGACTGGGACTGGAACAAGACGCTGCATGGGGGATGGCAGGATGTAGAATAGGAGAAGAAGCTGATGGAGAGAAAAGACAGGATTGGTATAGGGACAGACACCATTACTCAGCAAATGTCTGTGAATTGGGAAGGGGTTGCAAGTGCTTTAGAAGACTGGATTAAAATGTGAAATGATCTGGACAAACTGGAGAAATGGTCTGAAGTAAATAGGATGAAATTCAATAAGGACAAATGCAAAGTACTCCACTTAGGAAGGAACAATCAGTTGCACACATACAAAATGGGAAATGACTGCCTAGAAAGGAGTACTGGAGAAAGCGATCTGGGAGTCACAGTGGATCGCAAGCTAAATACGAGTCAACAGTGTAACACTTGCAAAAAAAGTGATTGTTCTGTGATTGTCTATTAGCAAGACACAAGAAATAATTCTTCTGTTCTACTCTGCACTGATTAGGCCTCAACTGGAATACTGTGTCCAGTTCTGGGTGCCACATTTCAGGAAAGATGTGGACAAATTGGAGAAAGTCCAGAGAAGAGCAACAAAAATGATAAAGGTCTAGAAAACATGACCTATGAGGTAAGATTGAAAAAATTGGGTTTGTTTAGTCTGGAGAAGAAGAGACTGAGAGGGGACATGATAACAGTTTTCAAGTACATAATAGGTTGTTACAAGGAGGAAGGAGAAAAAATAATTTTTAAAAATGGAAGCTGAGATTCATTCAACTACTTACTTGACTCCAGACGCTAGGACTTTAGGGGGAAAAAATCAAGTACCACAGGACTTGCAGTGAAATCACAAAAGTTGGCAAAACTGCTATTTGCATAATGAAAAATAGATACCTTAACCTCAATATACACAACCTGAGCTACTGATGCACAACCCCTTAATTATCACACAAAATGACAAAGTAAAACTTTAGAACCACAAACAAAACCAAAATAAAACAATGACAAACCCACCTATGTAATGCAAACAAGAATTCTTTACATCCTTTGTGAAATGAAGGTGGGAGACTCTTCCATGCAGGGAAGAATTAAGCTGTTTCTGACCACAGTCTGATTTTTAAAAAGTCCCTGATAATCCAAACTACCAACAGAGTCAGGTGGGATTGGCCCATGGCAACTTGGCCAACAAGAGAGGCAGACAGCTACAGCTGTCCAGAAACAGCACCAGCCTCACTGCACCTCCCAGAAAGACACTTGCAAGGCAGTCTGACTTACAGTACATATACTGCACCATAGGTCACCACCACTATTATCATTATAACAGAACTCAGTAGCACTACCATAACTGCAAAGTTTTAAGCATTCCCTTTATAAAGTCTGTCTCGCAGTGCAAAGCAACACAATTTGGGCATTCAGCACAACTTAGCAGTTAGAACTAACTGCTTCCATTGAAGTCCAAGACAAAGTTCCCCCATTGACTTCTGTAGGAGCAGAGCGAGGTCAACACAGTGTTTTTGAAAATTTAATCTGTGAAATTATACAAGTCAAAAAAATAGATTTGTAGTAGTTTGGGGTTCTTTCTTGTCATTGTTTAGCTTCATTTTTTAAGTAAACTAGTTAGGATTTTTCCCTTTAATTTTATAATATAAAAAAACAAGATCTAAAACAAAACAAAAACGCTTTAATTCCCAGATATAGAGGTAATGTGTACTGATAACTCTAAACCAGTGTCTCAGTCTTTCCAGACTACTGTACCACTTTCAGGATTCTACTGATTTGTCTTGCATACCTCCAAGTTTCACCTCACGTAAAAACTATTTACTTATATAATCAGACATAAAATACAAAAGGGACACAGTACTCTATTACTGCAAAATTGCTTACTTTCTTATTTTACCATATAATTATAAAATAAATTGACTGGAATATAAATATTGTACTTACATTTCAGTGTACAGTATACACTGTATACTGTATACTGTCAACTGTCATGGCTTTCAAGTGATTAAAAAATAATCACATTTAATCGTGCAATTAAAAATATTAATCGCACTGTTAAATAACAACAGAATATCATTTAAATATTTTTGGATGTTTTCTACATTTTCAAATATAATTATTTCAATTACAACACAGAACACAAAGTGTACAGCGATCACTGTATATTTATTTTTGACTACAAATATTTTCACTGTAAAAAACAAAAGAAATTGTATTTTTCAATTCACCTAATACAAGTACTGTACTGCAATCTTTTTATGATGAAAGTTGAACTTACAAATGTAGAATTATGTATAAAAATAACTGCATTCAAAAATAAAACAATGTAAAACTTCAGAGCCTACAAGTCCACTCAGTCCTATTTCTTGCTCAGTCAATCACTCAGACAAGCAAGCTTGTTGACATTTGTAGGAGATAATGCTGCCTGCTTCTTCTTCACAATGTCACCTGGAAATGAGAACAGGAGTTTGCATGGCACTGTTCCAGCCGGCATCACAAGATATTTACATGCCAGATGCACTGAAGATTCATTCATATATCCCTTCATGCTTCATCCACCATTCCAGAGGACACGCGTCCATGCTGACGACAGGTTCTGCTCAACAACAGTCCAAAGCAATGTGGACCAACACATGTTCAGTTTCATCATCTGAGTCAGATGCCACCAGCAGAAGGTGGATTTTCTTTTTTGGTGGTTTTGAGTTTTGTAGTTTCTGCATTGGAGTGTTGCTCTTTTAAGACTTCTGAAAGCATGCTCAATACCTCCTCCCTCTCAGATTTTGGAAGGCACTTCAGATTCTTAAAACTTGGGTTGAGTGCTGTAGCTATCTTTAGAAATCTCAGATTAGTACCTTCTTTGCCTTTTGTCAAATCTGCAGTGAAAGTGTTCTTAAAATGAACAACATGTTCTGAGTCATCATCTGAAACTCCTATAACATGAAATATATAGCAGAATGTGGGTAAAACAGAGAAGGAGACATACAATTCTCCCCCAACGAGTTCAGTCACAAATTTCATTAAAGTATTATTTTTTAATGAGTGTCATCAGCATGGAAGCATGTCCTCTGGAATTATAGCCGAAGCATGAAGGGGCATATGAATGTATAGCATATCTGGCATGTAAATACCTTGCAATGCCAGCTACAAAAGTCCCATCTGAATGCCTGTTCTCACTTTCTGGTGACATTGTAAATAAAAAGTGGGCAGCATTATCTCCTGTAAATGTAAACAAACTTGTTTCCGATGAAGTGAGCTGTAGCTCACGAAAGCTTATGCTCAAATAAATTTGTTAGTCTCTAAGGTGCCACAAGTACTCCTTTTCTTTTTGTTTGTCTTAGCAATTCATTGAACAAGAAGTAGGACTGAGTGGACTTGTAGGCTCTAAAGTTTTGTATTGTTTTGGTTTTGAGTGCAGTTATGTAACAAAAAAAAAATCTACATTTGTAAGTTGCATTTCATGATAAAGAGATTGTAATACAGTACTTGTATGAGGTGAACTGAAAAATAATATTTCTTGTTTCATTTTTACAGTGCAAATAATTGTAATCAAAAACAATATAAAATGAGCAGTGTACATTTTGTATTCTGTGTTGTAATTGAAATTAATATATTTAAAAATGTAGAAAAACATCCAAAAATTTTAAAAACTTTCAATTAGTATTCTATTATTTAACAGTGCAATTAAAACTGCAATTAATTGTAAATAATTTTTTGAGTTAATTGCACGAGTTAACTGTGATTAATCGACAGCACTAATATACATTTGTGTGCATTTGCTAACATTTAGAAACAGATTGGTGATAAATAACTGCCTATGCGGATGAAAGCTGCCTAACCTTTGTCATTAACAAGTAGTATGTGATTTAACTAATAAGAATTTTTTTTAAAAAATCAGAACACATAACTTGAGGTATGTCACTTTCCTTAGTACAGGTTTAGGGTTAGAGTTATTTTGATAACAGGTCTGGTCTACAATTTGACCTGATTAGCATTATCAGCACAAAGTTATTTTTCAAGCGAGTCAGGTTAGGGAATGCAAAGACATTTCTGTATAATATTTTCCTAGGGCAGGAGTTCATACCATAGTCTTGCACATTATTCTCTGAGAAGACTACCTTAACCTTTGCAGTTTTTCTGCAGAGGGTCTCTCCCTGACCTCCCAAAGTGTACATTCCAAGGGGGTTATCACAAGTTTAATATTAGGGTGACCATACATCCCATTTTGGCCAGAAAAGTCCCTTTTTTAAGTCCTGTCTCGGCCATCCCCACTCCCCCCCCCCCCCCCCCCAAGAGGCATTTCTCCCATTTGCTCTTGCTAACTTGATCAGTTGGCAAGAGCAAACAGGACAAATGCCCACCTTTGTTAAAAAAAAGTCAGGTGTGGTGCAGAGGAACATGCGGTGGACAAGCGGAGATGTCAACCCCTTGCAAGGGGGGAGGGAAGCAGGAGGGGAGACAACATTCCAGGATGCAGGGGCCCCCACAGGGTTCCAGTGAGGGGGCAACAGCCTTGCGGGGGGGAGGAAGCAGGGTTCCAGCGACCAGCAAGAGCATGGGGGGTGAGACCCTCAGGCGAGTGGTTGGGGGTGTCTCATTTTCTCTTTGGGAAATATGGTCACCCTATTTAATATTAATTCTGACTCGTCTCACTGTATGTGTGTTTCGTTATTGGCAAGGGCTGCTCTTCTCTCACTGCACATACTTCCCTGTTTCTTCATTCCCTCCTCCCCTCAATAGTTGTCTCCGGCTGGAGGCTACCATCCCACAGCTGACCCTGAGAGCAGCTCTTGTAGCAGTGTTATCTAGTAAAGACAGCTAAACTGGCTCCTCATTTCCAGGTGCCTTTAGAGGTGTTCAAGCTCCACTTTGCCAGACAAAGAGCCCACCGAAGCAGTTGGAAACAAGGAGAACAGTCAGCACCATGTGGCCCTCCAGATAGCCTGAGAACTGCTACTTCTGACTCAATCTCTAATTTATTCATTTTGCATCTATACCCCCTGGAAAGGCCGTTAGGTCTTCTTTTTCACCAAAGATTTCCTCTAGCATGGCTTGGAGGGAGTTCTCCAATTCAGAACCGGGGCCTGAGTTTCCACTACAAGTAGCTGATGCTAGCTTTAGGCAGATTTCAGCTTGAAAACATCCAACTGATCCAATTAATTTTTGTACACATAATAGTCAAGTTGTCTCTGAATTAATTCTGTACATTTCAGATCATCAGGTTTGGCAACCTGTTGCAACATTAGCATTTTTATGGTTCCCTAAGTGAGTGCTTAGCTAGACAGGGATCTAGCATAGCACTAAAGCACATACTTATCTTTACGCACAGAAAGTCATGTATGACCATCCTGTACATTAGCAATTTCCCACACACACCTATTTGGTGTTCTTTGGTGTTTTTGAATATTGAATGATATTCTGAAACTACCAAGTTTAAATTTTAATAGTCACTATTAAGTATGTACAACAAAATCTTTACATAATATGTTTATACTACTCATTTAGAATTCTTAACTTTCGGTCTTAAATATCTTAACCATTACAAACAACAGCAGGCTAAAATTTGACATACAGATTGCCACTTGGATGTGACATTTTCTACCAAATAAATTCCTGATCCTGCAAACAGATGTGTGTAACTTTAGCCACTCAAATAATTCTATTGACCTTACTCATGTGAGTAAAATTACATATATGGATTTGTACTAATGAGGCAAAAATACGTAAATTGGTTAAATCACTGACACAGCAAACAATCCATTATCATTTCTGCTCTATGATTTAAAAATGGCTTGGGGGGTGACCAAAGGGGGTCTCTAAAATATTTTATTGTTCCAAAAAACAGTATTATGGCATCAGAAGAAATATTACACATCTTCATATAATTATACATGCTATGCTGTTAGATTTCTGGTAATCCAGTGGCCTAATCTTTAATAAATGTAAATTTTATAATCTGGACATGTGCAAGAATTGAGAAAAAACAAAATATAACAAAACATGCACACAACGTCTTTTGTCTTAAAATGAGACCTTATAGTTAATCATTTACTTTCTATAAACTGGAGCCTTTTGAGTTTACATTGAAAAATAGCTAAGCACATGCCTACCTAATTTTCAAAGTATTTTAGCTCTAAAAATGCACCATGCAATAATGCCTCATAATTTTTACTAACTGTTTATTGTATATCCTGTAGTAGTTCCCTCTGCACCGGAGATAAGGTTGTGATATTCTCCTGATATTCTCCTAAAATTCCCCCCCCTTTAAAACCATCATCTCCACAAAGACCTAATATCATGGCCACCAGCAGATACTTTTTGGAGGCTAACAAAACTGTAGCATAGGCTAGTTATATACTCACTTCTGGTATTACCCTGTCCTGAGTACTGAGCATACAAACAATAAATAACATCCCGTAACCCATCTGCAATGAAAGTCAGAGCCCAGTTCAGAAGCCAAATTGTCATCCTTTTATATTGCAAATGCCACTAGGGCATTGTTACTACAAATACAATTATTTTGTAAAAGTTTTATGTTTTACAATTTATTATCAAACTGTAATCTGTTGAAATTTGCAGTTTAACAGAGGCAAAAATCATGGATCATTCAGGATTTAGATTAGCTATTTTTTTTTAAAAAAAGTAAAACAAAATGGTGCCTCCGTATTGACTATGTAACAGAGAAGGTTAGAGCATGCCAACTCCATTAAGGGGTAAACAGTGAGGTGACAAAATTTGTAGATGATACAAAACTACTCAAGATACTTAAGTCCAAAGCATACTGCAAAGAGTTACAAAGCAATCTCACAAAACAGGTGACTGGCCAACAAAATGGCAGATGAAATTCAATGTTGATAAATGCAAAGTAATGCACACTGGAAAACATAATCCCAACTATACATACAAAATGATGGGATCTAAATGAGCTGATACCACTCAAGAAAGAGATCTTGGAGTCATTGTGGATAGTTTTCTGAAAACATCCACTCAATGAACAGTGGCAGTCAAAAAAGCGAACAGAATGTTGGAAAATCATTAAGAAAGGGCTAGGTAATAAGACAAAAAAATATCATATTGCCTCTATATAAATCCATAGTATGTCCACATCTTAATGCCATCCACAGATCTGGTTGCCCCATCTCAAAAAATATATTGGAATTGGAAAAGATACAGAAAAGGGAAACAAAAGTTATTAGAGGTATGGAACCACTTCCATATGAGGAGAGATTTAATAAAACTGGGACTTTTCAGCATGGAAAAGAGACAACTAAGCAGGGATACGATAGAGGTCTATAAAATCATGACTGGTTGGAGAAAATAAACAAGGAAGTGTTATTTACCCCTTCTCATAACACAAGAACTAGGGGTCATCAAATGAAATCAATAGGCAGAAGGTTTAAACCAAACAAAATGAAGTATTTTTTCACACAATGCACAGTCAACCTGTGGAACTCCTTGCCAGAGGATGTTGTAAAGGCCAAGACTATCACAGGGTTCAAAAAAGAACTAGATAAATTAATGGAGGATAGATCCATCAATGGCTATTAGCCAGGATGAGCAGGGATGGAAAACTATGTTCTGAAGTGTCCCCAGTTTATGGTTTGCCAGAAGCTGGGAATGGACGACAGGAGGATGGATCACTTGATGATTACCTGTTCTGTTCATTACCTCTGATGCACCTGGCATTGGCCACTGTCGGAAGCCAGGATACTGGGCTAGATGGACCACTGGTCTGATCCAGTATGGCAGTTCTTACGTTATTTTCATTCTGCATTGGAATGAAAATAAAAGCTTTTGTATTTTTTTTTTTTTTTTTTTACAAAATGGAATGGGGTGGAACCCTCCATTTTCAGACTGAAAAGGTTAAGTTCCTGATTAGTGTCTACACCTCTCTGGTCAGAAGCGAATAGAGCGCCTTGGAACTCAGAAATCTTCCCATCAGAAATTTCATCAAACCAATACGTCTTTGTGAAATGTTTCGGTTTTGGCAAAACGATGTATTTCAATGTCAAAAATGTTCCAAGAAGCTCTACTATGTAACATTCTTACTGTTCAGAAGCAGTCTAGATAATGTAATAAGTATTTTTATTATGCAAAGCTTCATTAAAAGGAACAAGTTGAGTGGCAGAGTTTTAATGGTGCACAAGATGAATATAATACTTGCTCAGGCATCTTATGTAATAAGCACCAAGTTTTCTGAGTACCTGGGGCAGTAATTTCATTATCCATTATTGTCACAATGTTACGTCTCATTTAAATGAATGTGACACCTGCAATACTAATATAATTATGAATTTGTGTAACAAGAATACCACTCAGAATAGTATGCAACACTGTGAAGTCAAATAATCTCAACAAAAATAATGTAGCTGATGCGGCATCTCAAAATAAGGCTAGCCGTTTATGAATAAAGCTTAAAGGAAATTAAATTAAAGAGAGCTGTAGTAAAAACTTGATAAAAAGGGGGAAATTCAAAGTTGGGACCATCCATTTACCAGGAGAGCCTTCACTATTTCTACCCTTCGTTCGCCCTATTGTGCCAAAGCAGTATAGCTCATCCGATTTTCCATGAAGAGGGCTTCAGAAGAGTGGCAATGCTATATACCATCTAGCTTGAGCTACAATACCCAGGTGCAAAAGGGGAAGTTAAGGACAGAGTAAGGTCAACTTTTATCCAAAATCCCCAGAGGCCTATTCCATTTTTAACTCTATTTTCTTGCTTTTTGTGTGGCTGTTTGATCCTGGAGTTATTTTAATACAGTTTTTGCATTTCATCAATTAAGAACATGAGAAATATTACTGCACATGTGAAACGACTGTTTGAGTGAATCCTCAGCTCCACTAGACAAATTTAAATAGAATTAAAATGTTTACATTTCTTTGGACATAAAAGTCCAAATACATAATATTATTGGGGGGAGGAAGGGAGGAAGAGGGCATACCAGAAATGCTTACACTATTTGAGTGAACAATAGGTCCTTGATTCCATTAGCTCTGAGCTGTTGACATTTGTATCAGTAAATACACTAGAAGATCATTTCAACAATGCAAAGAATTTTCTAAACATAAAGGAATGCCAAAAGAATCATTATTAAAAGGCTTGTTTCAGAGTAGCAGCTGTGTTAGTCTGTATTTGCAAAAAGAAAAGGAGTACTTGTGGCACCTTAGAGACTAACAAATTTATTTGAGCGTAAGCTTTCGTGAGCTACAGCTCACTTCATTGGATGCTCATGAAAAGCTTATGCTCAACTAAATTTGTTAGTCTCTAGGGTGCCACAAGTCCTCCTTTTCTTTTTGCGAATACAGACTAACACAGCTGCTACTCACTGAATGCATCTGATGAAGTGAGCAGTAGCTCACGAAAGCTTATGCTCAAATAAATTTGTTAGTCTCTAAGGTGCCACAAGTCCTCCTTTTCTTTTTATTAAAAGGCGTGTCATTCCTCTATAACCTGCACTGTAAAAAGCGAATTGCTGGAGCATAGTTAAGTAATATTTAAACATGGAATGTACATTTAATTTTATAAGTTACATGAAATGCAGGTTAAAGAGCAGAAGTTTTAGCAACAGCAGCAGCATGCATTGACATTTTGTACAACATAATTTAAGTGAATATCACACCTCCCACCAAAACTGTGACATACAACATACTTGAAAGAGTAGACAAAAGAAACATTAAGAAGCAATTACATTCGATGAGATAGCTTAATAAAAGACTCTGGTGTTTGATGACTGATGAATAGTCAAATCTTTAGAGTTTGAGTATCTTGTAATACATTTTATTAAGTAGCTGTTTGAAGTTGCAAGCCCCATGTGCATCCAATGGCAGAACTATGCATTATGTTTTAGGTGGTTATTTAACTCTGGATTATGAGCACTGATGAAAGTGGCAGAGAACATGCATACCTACCCACTTGAAAATATTTATTGTACATTTATTTATTGTACATGAGCTTGGCAGGTTAAAGTGTGTAGAAAAAATATTTATCATTTTATTCTATTAAGGGGAGTCAAAATGAAAGGAGTAATCACTATTAAGCATTTGGTCCAGTCACACAGCTGTCTCATGCTAATTTTTAAAAAAATTAGCAAATAAATCATAGGTACATACATTTGATGTTGGTTTGCTTGGTTGTTTTTGTTAAAATATGTTCTATTACAATCTGTTAGGGAAACACTAGCTTAACACTACTAATTTGATATATAGCCCTGTGATTTGCGTGACATGAATAAAGCTAAAAAGTTGCATGTTTTCATTAACTTATTTCATTTTAAAATTCTACAATGTTTTGTAGTTTTAAATTTGATGTTCCTGATGTAGAGTACACAATTGTAAGATGGTACCTTGCCAGGTTAATCTTTTTTAAAAAGGAAGTGCTTTGCTTAACAGATCTCAAATCAGTTGCACATAAATCATCCACATTACTTTAATGTAATTTGTGTAACATTAAGCACTTATTAAAAAAAAAAAAGCTCAGAGAATATTACTAAGGTCGGACCCATTAAACACCCACACAAAATATACACATCATATATTCAACAAATATTGGACCTATCCCCAAAAGTAAGCCATCTTGTTTGACCAGCATAAAAAGTTTGATGCAGTTGATCTGAACTATTTTTAAGACATGTTTACTACTTGCATTTTCATAAAATCCATTTTTTCAGCATTTAACCCTAAAAAGATTATATTATGAAAAAACTACACTTTACTCAGATGGAATCAAGAGGAAGTGATGGAAAAGGAAACTGACAGCTACTTGAATGGTACATACACATAAGAGTACATTTAATCTTTATGTTGCCAGGAAAAGGCAGAATACAAACTCTGCAGAAAAGCTCCCAAATCACAAGTCAAAAGAATAGCAACTCTATTTTTTGTGCATGACTGATTATACTGTCAACACCTTCCATTACAGAATGGCATAATAAACTCAGATGTCTGTGAGTAGCTTCTTTCCCATTGTCCCCTCAGGCATTTCTGGGCATTTCCAATCCCTTGGGATAAGTCAGAGAGAGACCAGGAACTCAGAACACTGACAGGTACAGAGAATTATTCAAGTGCATTGCAGTTTATAGTACAGATTTTGCAGGGGTCTTAAAAACAGCCATTCTACTTTGATGTATAGCTACTACTGCAGACGTATGACAGCAAATTAAGGAGGGGTGGGGAACCCTGATTACTTAATTCCTGAAGCAATTTTGAACATGCAGCCGCAAAGAAGCCCACTTGAGTTACTTTCTACTGTAAGGATCAGGGCACAGTTCAGACACAAAGGACTGACTTTCAATCAACAAATATTAATCATCAACTTGAACTTATGCAGGAGCAATTATTTTTTTAAAAGCCATGTAGTAGAAATATGAAGATAGTTATATTTATATATAAAAGTGTTCTAAAAAGGCTATCATATCAGTTTACAACACAAAGTCGTCTAACAAAAGGCTTGCAACAGTAAGAATCAATTAATTGCACCTGAAATATTAACCACTGCTACAGACCCTGCTTGATTTGAAAGCTATGATAGTTTTTCTTTCTAATTTCCTACCAGCAAATTTAGACATATAAAATAAATAATAGTAGTCTAACGCTTGTAATACCTGCATGAGTTTCACATGTAGATATCTATCCAGTGTTAGCATTTTGTAATAAAAACAATATTGAATATTTATCACAACAGGAAAACATTAGGTTACACAGTGCTTACTTCGAAAATGCTCTGAAGCATAATAATAGACATCCTCATAGCCCTCATGATAATCCTCCTCAGGTCGGTACTTTTTGCCTTTTCTTCTTCTCGATCTTCTTATCTGCTTCACAAAGCCCAAGAAACGTTCCATCTCTTTCACCAGTGCACAGTTAACAGCCCAGTTTACCTTTTGCTGGTCTTAGCAGCTAAGCTTCACATAAAGCTGTTTGAGCATGAATGAACAGCAAATATAGATGGAGAGCTGCACCCTTTGACTAGCCACTCTGATACCATTAAAAAAACAAAAAAAACCCCCAACAGTTTCAATTATGACAAAGCATTTTGTTTTACCTTTAAGAGGACCTTTATCAAATCCATTGTTTTTATGTTGAAAAATTGCAATCAAGGTAAAGAAGGAAATAAAGAGAAGTGTTTGATCAGCCTTTAAACAAAACAGAACAAAGTTCAGAAGATCTGCCTGACAGCAAGAGGAATCCCAGCACTAGAATTTCACTATCCTATGTCTCCATCATTTGAAGTGGAGCTGGGGGGCGGGGATACATGTTAGTCAATGGACTCAACCATATCTGAAGGCAAAACAGTTTTCTGTAGCCTGTTAATAACTACCCTGATGTTTGCTGTGGCACATGCTCAAGACCTCATTTCATTTCATTTGTTTTAAAAATGTTAACCGTGCTGATCCATTTCTGATACCACACATGGTGGATGAACAAACAACAAAGTGGTTTAATCCATATAGACAGCCTACTCACCGATAAGTGTGCATGATGAATGTGTTAATTGGAGCAGCAAGGAGAAAGCTCGGCAGCTGCTTAAAAATGACATGTTTACCCACAGGGCATTCATGTATTCAAATCATTGTTTGATCTAAATATTAAAATGTACTTCACAGAGAAGCTCCTTATAGATCCAGTATGGCTATACAGTAATGCAAACAAAGAAAGCTACATCATGACACACCGTACTGCCTACGCTATACTGTACTCATCGAAAATCCTAGCTGAGTTGTAAAACTTGAAAAATAACCCAGAGCAAACCAACCATGCATGAAGCAGAACTGTTCTGTTAGCAAAAAGCCTGAAAAGGTGCCCACATTTTTCTGACTACTTGTTTCTGCACTCCACAAGCATTCTCTAAGATAAGCCAGGAATTTCACAAGCGTTTTTGACAAAATTCCCCTCCTTTAAGAGGGAACAAAAGCAAATATCCATTCAAATCCAATCAGTTGAACATTTACCAGTTTGTTTTTTAACCTCACCACCCCAGTAAACTGAGTGAGCTCTTTATACGAGTAGGAAACCTCCAGTCTGCTGACACGTTTGGAATGCAATTAATCACATCAGTCAAATTATCTTGTACCTACTTACCTACCACCCCGACATATCCTGTTCCTCCTTACCCAAAGGGAATTACTTTGAAAGCCTGGTCACTACAGTTACTTGATGAACAAGTCACTAATTCAATTCATTTTAGGTTATGTCTATACTACGAGCTAGGGGTGTGATTCTCCTGCTTGCGTACGTAAACTCGTGGTAGTTTAATTACAACTAGTGTGAGTATCAGTAGCAGTGTAGCTGCAGTAGCCTGGGCAGTGGAGGTGCAACTGAACCATGCCCAGTACAAACACGCCTGAAATCAGAGGGTACCTACTTGGCACAGCTAAACCATGTCTTTGCTGCCACTCCCCATGTATGCTACTGCTGCTACACTACTATTTATACTTATGCTAGCTCTTGTCAAGCTACTGGGAGTATTTGTACACAAGCTAGGGAATCATCACACCCTTAGTTTGTAGTACAGACATAGCCAAGTATCATAGCTCTCATATGGAAGTTACTTTTTGTTACATTCCTGAGCACTGAGATTGTGTGATAAAATGATGGAAAACAACATGACTGATGTTTTTAAAAAGGAATAAAACTTTGTATAGGCATTTTTATGAACAGATCACGGCATCCTCCAGAATTTTAGTTACTCTCTTTTTTTGCTATTCTGTTTCCAAACAGTACAAAACATATTAAATGAAAATTGTGACACTTTTTATGCAAATATTTAGAATATAATAGCAGGAGAGGCAGACTCCCCTGAAGAGCTAAGTCTTATTATTATTATTGCTTAAGTGCTCGCAGTCTATAACTCTCTCCCCAGCCCCTTTTTCAATTAGACATTAACAACATTCACCTTTTAGACCGAGGGTGGGCAAAATATGCCCCGTGGGCTGGATCCGGCCCATCTAACATTTCTGTCCGGCCTGTTGGGCTCTTTGGGCTGCCCCCTTGTGATCTCTGGGCTGCACACAGAGTCTTGCCAGCAGCAGCCGGCTGCAGCCAATTCTGGGAGTGGCGTGGGGCCACAGCATGCAGGCAGCTTCCTGAGCCCTGCTGCGCCACCGGCTGGGAGCCACCTGTGGTAAGCACTCTCGGACAGAGCCTGCATCTCACACCCGCTCCTGCACCTCAACCCTCTACCCCAGGTCAGAACCCTCTCCTGCACCCAAACTCCCTCCCATCTGCAGCCCATGATGATTTACCAAAATTCATGGAGTGGCCCGCCCTGCAAAAATTATTGCCCACCCCTGTTTTAGACTGAAATTTTCCAGACTTGGGCTCTACCTAAAGGTGATATTTTTTTTTTAAACAACTAAGTAAAAATGGTTCAGCCATGAGGGGGTGAAGAAAACTTTCCCCAGTATAAAACAAACTTTGAGACTTTTTAACTGCCCTACAGTACAAGTGGCTAAGGTTTGAAAGTTGAAATTTGGCATGGATATGGCCTTCACTGAGGAAATGGGCCTCTCTTTATTATTGTTATTAGTTCTTTTGTAACAGTGAGCCTCACTCTGGGATGAGGGTCCCATGTCCTAGGCACTGTACGCCCATGGACAGTCTACACCTAAAGAGCTTGAAGTCAATCCCATGACTAGAGATAACAGGTTGAGAAAACAAATAGGAGGAGACAAGGTAACAACAAAACAATCATGACTAGAGTAATAAGCGAGACAAAGTGGCTGGCTTTAGATAACTAGATCTATGAAGGTAGATGTGGGGATCTGTGGATTTCTTGGATAGGGCTTTCTGTAGGATTCCACTGGTGAAACTGATCATAGTGTCCAGAAAGTAGATGCTAGTGTGGGAATGTTCCAGAGAGAGTTTAATGAATGGGAGTTTAATGAATGGTTGTTGAAGTTGCGGTGGAAATCTGAGGGAGTTTAAGTTGTCTGTCCAGAAGATGAAAATATCTTTGATGTATCTCAGGTGTATCACTGGTTCCATGGTGTGTTTGTACAGAAATCCTTCCTCAAGATGGCCCATGAAGAAGTTGGCATCATCATGCCTACCTCCATAGATCCAGTAAACATCAAAATACACTTAAGAATCTGTTAAGTACAGCCCATCATTCAGAAGCCACAAAATATGTTCCAAGGGAAAATTCCAGGATATGCACCTTAACACACTCAAAACCGCCTTCACTAAAACAAGGACACTGCACCAGAGAAGTAGATCACACCATGGAATGGGCCACCCAAATACGCAAAGAGAACCAGCTTCAATACAGAAATAAACCCCTCCAACAGCACACTCTTAGCTGTCATCTACCATCCCACACAGAGACCCATATCATCAAACTACAGCCCATATTCCATGGGGACCCAATCTTAAAAGAAATCTTTCCTGAAGCCCCTCTTCTGGCCTTCAAACAACCCCCCAACCTCTCCAAACTCATCATCAGAAGCAAGCTTCCCACAGACCAGAACTAGGGTTGCCAACTTTATAATTGCACAAAACCGAACATGCTATTCCCGACCCTTCCCTGAGGCCCTGCCCCACCCACATTCCCAAAGGCCCCGCTCCCACTCACTGCATTCCTCCTCCTTTGGTGGCTCACTCTCCCTCACCCTCACTCACTTTCACTGGCCTGGGGCAGGGGATTGAGGTGCAAGAGGGGGTGACGGATCTAACTGGGGGTGCAGGCTCTGGGGTGGGGCTAGAAATGAGGGATTCAGGGTGCAGGATGGGGCTCTGGGCTGGGGCAGGGAGTTGGAGTGTGCGCTCCAGCTGGGGGTTCAGGCTCTTGGGTGTGGCTGGGTATTATGGGTTTGGGGTGCTGGAGGGGACTCCAGGCTGGGGGTGGGAGTGGGACCAAGAAATTCAGAGTGCAGGAGGGGACTGCGGGTTGAGGCAGGGTGTTGGGATGCAGGAGGGGGTACAGTGGGGCTGGGGATGAGGGGTTCAGGGTGTGGGAGGGTGCTCTGGGCTGCGGCAGGGGGTTGGGGTGCAGGGGGGGTGAGGGCTCCGGCTGGGTGCAGGTTCTGGAGTGGGCCTGGGGATATGGGGTACAGGAGGGGCTCCATGATTGGTGGGGGCTCAGGCCTGGGGCTGGAGCTCAGGCTTATCTTGGGCGGCTCCTGGTCAGTGGTGCAGCAGGACTAATGCCTCTGCACTGCGCCCCAGAAACGGCATCAGGTCCGGTTCCTAGGTGTGTGGGCCAGGAGGCTTTGTGCGCTGCTCTCACCCACAGGCACCGACCCCCAGCTCCCACTGGCCACAATTCCCAGCCAATGGGAGTGTGGAGCCAATGCTCAGGGCGGAGACAGCACGTGATTCCCCATGGCCCCCCGCCTAGGAGTCAGACCTGCTGGCTGCTTCCAGGGTGCAGCACGGTGCCAGGACAGCTAAGGACTAGCTTGCCTTAGACCCGCAGCACCACCAACCGGACTTTTAATGGTCCAGTTAGCAGTGCTGACCATATCTTCCAGGGTCCCTTCTTGATTGGGTGTTCTGGTCAAAAAACGGATACCTGGCAACCTTAACCAGAACACACCTACTCAAAGTGGCATCAGCCCCTGCCAGAACAACAGATGCAAAACCTGTGGACATATCTCCACTGCTACAATGATCAACACCCTCACAATACACCTTTCAAAATCCATGGGTCCCACAAGTGCCAAGTTTCTTATCTGCTGAGTGTACTCACCCCGGCTTCCCCCAGGCCCTGCCCCCACTCCACGCCTTCCCCCAAGGCCCCACCCCCACCCGCCCTGCCTCTTCCTGCCGCCATCCCTTCCCAGTTCCCCGCCCCATCTCCTGAGCATACTGCACCCTCGCTCCTCCCTCTTCCCCTCAGCGCCTCCTGACACCATGAAACAGCTGATCCACAGCAGCCAGTAGGCGCTGGGAGGAAGGGGGAGGCACTGATCTGTAGGGCCTGCCAGTGGGCAGGAGGCACTGGGGACGTTCTGGTAGGGGGGATGGCAGTCGGTGCTCAGCACCCACAGAATAAGTGCCTATGATGGGTTCTACACATGCCTATCACAATACGTGGTGTACCTCATCCAGTGCACTAAATGCCTCAACAACAACTGTGTGTGTGAAACCAGCTCTCAAATGAACTCACACAGGAAAATGTTAGAAGAGAAAAACACCCTATCATCTCTGGGTGAGCACTTTCCACAAAGCAATCACAATATCTGACCTATCAGTCCTCATCCTCAAAGGAAACAAACAACATTTTCAAAAGATGAGCCTGGGAGCTTAAATTCATCGCTTTGCCAAACACTAAAAATCAGGGTCTTAATCGAGACACTGCATTTATGGCTTATTTCAACACACTGTAACCCACTAGCCTCTGTTTTTGTCCTGTGACTACAGCGGTGTTAACGGGCCACTACACCTTGAATGGTCCCTTTACAATATGTGCTAACTGCTTATGCTAAACTATCTGTTTGATCTCCTATTTAGCTGTGACACTCTTAGGGCTTGTGTTCCTGGAAAGTGTTACAGTTCCCGCACAGGTTTCAGAGTAGCAGCCGTGTTAGTCTGTATTCACAAAAGAAAAGGAGTACTTGTGGCACCTTAGAGACTAACAAATTTATTAGAGCATAAGCTTTCGTGAGTTACAGCTCACTTCATCGGATGCATCCAATGAAGTGAGCTGTAACTCACGAAAGCTTATGCTCTAATAAATTTGTTAGTCTCTAAGGTGCCACAAGTTCCCGCACAGTGCTTTAGTGAAGAGGGTTCACCCATTCACATAGTTAATCCACCTCCTGGAGAGGTGGTAGCTAGGTCAGCGGGAGAAGTGCTCCCTTGTCAACATAGCGCTGTCTACAAGAGGGTTAGGTTGCTATAATGATGTCACTCAGGAGTGTGGGTTTTTCACCCCCGAGTGACACAATTGTACTCATATAGGTCCATAGAACTTTCCCAGACCTGAAGAAGAGCTCAGGGTAGCCCAAAAGCTTTTCTCTGTCACCAACAGCAGTTGATCCAAGAAAAGATATTACCTCTCCCACCATGTTTAATACTTTGGGACTTACACAGCTACAACACCACTGAATAATGTAATAAGCACAGTTCTAGCACACCAACTGCCTGCCGATTTTCTAAAGAAAACCGATTTTACTTGAAGTTTTGAGCTTTTGAAAATTGCATACTGAGCTTCCACAGTAGATTTTTTCCTCACAAAGCTACACATAGCTAAGAAAGGGTTCATTGTGCACAAGTGTATGGCTAACTTGGCAAGGTAGTGAAAAAAAATATACTGAAATATATCCCTGCAAACTGAGAGGGAGACCACCAGCTGGGAAAAGGTTCTTGCATTCCTTGTAAGGTATGAGAAGATTGAGGGCAAGGTACCTGTGCAATTTCTAAGATGGGCAGGAGGGAACCCATATCTTGATACATAGTGCCCATTTTGGTCAATTTCACAGTCACAAGATTTTAAAAATCATAAATTTCATGGATTCAGATATTTAAATCTGAAATTTCACAGTATTGTAACTGTGGGCGGTACCAATCCAAAATAGGGTCATGGGGGGGTTGCAAGGCTATTGTAGAGGGGTCACGGTATTGCCACCCTTACTCTCTGCTGCTGTCTTCAGAGCTGGGCAGCTGGAGGGCAGCTGCTGGCCAGGTACCCAGCTCTGAAGGCACCGCCACCACCAGCAGCAGCTCAAAAGTAAGGGTAGAAATACCATATCATGCCATGCCACACTCACTTCTGAACTGCTGTGGCAGCCACACTGTCTTCAGAGCTGGACTCCCAGACAGCAGCCGCTGAGTTTCCTGAAGCCAGGGGAGGTTCCTGGAGATGGGTCTAACCTGACCTTGGGAGTGGCTCATGTACAGGAAGAGGAAGTCCTGTCCCTCCTCAGCCTGTTCAGGACTAGCACCTGGAGCCCGGTGCTTGGGAGTTAAAGTGACCTTGCAGGGGAGGGAGGTGAGTGACCTCGGTGCTCTTCCTCCCCCCACCCCCGATTATGGGGCCCTGGGCAGTTGCCCACTTGCCCACCTGTAAGGCTAGTCCTGCCTTCCCCAAAAAGTGACCAAACCTTCCCACCCCCATACCATGCCACCTCACTTCTATGTTGCTGTTGTCCACAGCACTGCCTTCAGACCTGGGCTCCCGCCCAGCAGTTGCTGCTCTCCGGCGGTCCAAATCTGTAACATCTGGTCTCCCCTATAATAGTCAGATTTCACAGTTCGTTTTGTTTTTCACGGCCATGAATTTGATAGGGCCCTATAGATACACCTTAGTGTATCACTACAACAACTATTCATATCTAAGGTGATAAATAGGGCTTTCCAGTGGACTCTAGCCAAAGAGCTAGTTGATTTGCTGACAAGTACTTTATTCATCTGTTCCCCTTTGTATAAATACCAATAGCAATGACTAATATTGCCAGTATCCTTATTTTCATTATTTTTACTAGACCATGTATGTTTTTTGTGGGGGACTTCCACACAGCTAAAGCTTCAAGTATTAAAACCAAGCTACAGCAATCCAAAAATGATGCAAGTTACCAGCCCTCCAATTTCACACAGCTGTTATTTTTAAACCACTGAACAGATTTACTGTTATTTCTAACTTTCCAGAAAACTGTATATTTAGAGGCAGTGGTGTAATATCATTAGAGATATATACCAATTTTTTAATCTAACTTCTACCCCGCAAGTTATAACTGCAAGTCTCACCAGAGCTTTAACTATGGAGCTATTAACAGTTACTGCCAAATACAACAGTTCAGAGTTATGGGATTCTCAGCCTGTGGGTCATAACCTCCAGGTGGGCTGCAAAAAGTGTCAAGGGGCCATGACCACTTTGCTCTTCTTATAGGCTAAATGGAATGACATCTCAGCTAGATGCAGGGGGGAGGAAGTCCTGTAATGGAAAAGGTTGAGAACCTCCTTAAAGAACAGAAAATAATATTAAAAATTATCTAATAAAATATATTG